>NW_026464004.1:0-22310 GCF_027475565.1 Acinonyx jubatus
ATTTCTCCCCTCATGCTCCTGGATTTTTCTTTTTATATCTTTTTCTCAGCTTCCTCTTTTTCCATAATCTTATCTTCTAATTCACCTATTCTCTCCTCTGCCTCTTCATTCCAAGCTGTGGTCCCCTCCGTTTTATTTTGCACCTCATTTATAGCATTTTCTAGCTCCTTCTGACTGTTCCTTAGTCCCTTGATCTCTGTAGCAATAGATTCTCTGCTGTCCCCTATACTTTTTTCAAGCCCAGAGATTAATTTTATGACTATTATTTTAAATTCATTTTCTGTTATATTGGTTAAATCGTTCTTGATCAGTTTGTTAGCTGTCACTACATACTGGAGTTTCTTTTGAGGAGAATTCTTCCGTTTCGTCATTTTGGATAGTCCCTGGAATGGTGTGGAACTGCAGGGCTCTTCCCCTATGCTGTCTGGGGTAACTTGTGTTGGTGGCCGAGGCCGCAGTCAGACCCGATGCTGAATGGGGAAAATAGGCAGCCAAGAACAGTCTATCCAGGAAGACTATCATTCAGACTAGAGGGGAGAGAGATTTCCAGTCAAACAGAAACTAAAGGAGTTTGTGACCACTGGAACAGCCCTTCAAGACATGTTTAAGGATAGTCTTTCAGTTCAGAGGAGAGACCAAAAGTGAGAAAGACAAGAAAGTATCAGAAAAAAATCTCCAGAAACAATGCCAAAAGTAATAGTAAAATGGCAGCAGATAGGTATCTAGTCAATAATTCCTTTGAAGGTAAATGTACTATGCACTCCAATCAAAACACATAGCGTGTCTGAATGGATTTTAAAAAACCCAAACCGATTAATCTGCTGCCTACAAAAGACTCAATTTAGACCTGAAGCCGTCTGCCAATTGAAAGTGAGGGGCTAGAGAAGTTATCATGCAAATGAATGTCAAAAGAAGGCCAGTGTAGCAATATTTATATTCGACAAACTAGCCTTTTTTTGTTCTTGTATTGTGGTTATGTCCTCTTTGGTACCAGGGTAATGTCTGCTACCTAGAATGATTTTCAGTGGGTTCCCTCTATTCTACTATTTGTAGAATTTGGATGAATTTTATCAGTAATTGCTTTTTTAAAAAAATATAATGTTCTCCATTACCTTTTTAATAATTATTTATTTTGAGAGAGAGGAGAGATAAGAGGGAAGAGGTAAGGAGAGAGGGAAATAGAGAGAATCCCAAAAAGGATGCCCACTGTCAGTGCAGAGCCCATTGTGGGGCTGGAACTCACAAAGTGAGATCATGACCTGAGCCAAAACCAACAGTTGGATGCTTAACCAACTGAGCCACAAGGGCATCCAAGGAGTTACTTGTTTAAATGTTTGGTCAATTGACCAGTGAAAGCATGTGGTCTTGGTCTTTTCCAAAATGTCTAATATGTTAGTGTATGATTGCTTTAGGAATCTTTTATCACACTATATGTTTCTGTGGGTAACTGTTGCCTCGTTTTCTTTTCCATTTTTTGTTTGTGGGTTTTTTTTTCAATGTAAATGTATTTAAGGTATTGCCAATTTTGTGTGTTGTATTGGAGAAATGGAATTACTTTCAATGGTATGTTATTGTTTATTTGGGTGTTCATTTTACTTCTTTCTTATTTTTCTTTAGTGTTTCCTTTTACAGAATTTTATCTAAATTTCTTTTGTTCATTGAGTGTAATAAAAGAAAAAAGGTGAAATACAGTAATTAACTCAATCATTTATAGCATAAAAAATTGAAAGTGGAGGGTCTAGTAGAAAAATTAGCAAAAATGAATAATGGTTACCAAAAAAAAAAAGTTCCCTAGGATTTTATATAGATAATTTCATCCTCTAACAATGATAATTTTGCTTTTTATTTTCCAATTTGTTTCGATTTTAGAATTGTTTTATTTATTTTGAGAGAGTGGGAGTGGGGGAGAAGCAGAGAGAGAGGGAGAGAGACAGAGAGAGAGAACCCCAACAGGCTCTGTGCTATCAGCATGGAGACTGATGTGGGGCTCAAATTCACAAAGTGCCAGATTGAAAACCAACAGTCAGACAATTAACTGAGCCAACCAAGTGCTCCCAATTTAGTTTCCTTTTATGTATTTTTTTCTTGCCTAATTGTTCTGAATAGTCCCCGTACTGTGTGGAATGGACATGGGAACGTTGCTTTCAATACCTTATTTCTGATCCTATAGGAGGAGCTTTCAGTCTTCTCATCGATTATGTTGGATTTCAGCCTTTCACACATACATGATCTTTATTAGGATGAAGTAGTTTCCTTTGATTCTTCCTTTAGTGAGTATCTTTAATCATGAAATGGTGTACAATATGCTCACTTCCTGTCCTGTATCAATTAATCCTGTCTTTGTGATCTTTAGTCTGTAATGTGCAGTCCCAACTTGATAGTTTGCCATATGGTGAAACACCCTTGAATTTCAGGAGGAATTCCCAGCTGATTATGTCGTAAAATGGTAAAACGTGCTTTTGATTCAGTTTGTTTTTCATTTGTTTATTTGTTTTGAGAGGGAGAGGAAGGAAGAGGACAATGGGAGGGGCACAGAGTGAGGAGGAAAGGGGATCCCAAGCAGGTTTTTCAGTTTGCAATGAGCTGGACATGGGGCCTGATCTCACGACTGAGGTCATGACCTGAGCTGAAGTCAAGAGTCAGATGCTTCACCGACTTAGGCACCCAGGCTCCCCTATTTGCTTAGTTTTATGGTGGACGTTGCATGAATATTCCCCACACATAGTCATTCATAGTCTTCTATACTTATAGCATCTTCCTTCAGCTTTGATAACCTGTTAAGGCTGGAATGATCAAGGTTTTCATAATTTCCCTTCTCTTCACTCCCTAGAAATGTCTGGGGAGATTTCAAGGACTTTATCATGTGTGTCTATGAATTATTCCGTGAATTCATCTGGCATAAGCATTTTCCTTGTTGGAAATTTATTTTTATATTTATTTTTAATTAAAAAATTTTTAATGTTTTCATTTATTTTTGAGACAGAGACAGACAGAAAGAGACAGAGCATGAACAGGGGAGGGGAGGAGAGAGAGGGAGGCACAGAATCCGAAGCAGGCTCAAGTCTCTGAGCTGTCAGCACAGAGCCCAATGCAGGGCTCAAACTCATGGACTGTGAGATCCTGACCTGAGCTGAAGTCAGATGCTTACCTAAGTGAGCCACCCAGGCGCCCCACTGGGAGTTTATTTATTACAGTTTTAATCTACCTAGTAGTTGTAGATCCGTTGATTTTTTTTCTTTTTTTTTCTTTTTTTTTTTTTTTTGAGTGTGAGAGTCAGTAAGTGGGGGAGAAGGCAGAGGCATATATAGAGAGAATCTTAAGCAGGCTTCTTGCTTAGGGTAGAGCCTGATACGGGGGTCCGTCACATGACCCTAAGATCATGACCTGAGCCAAAATCAAGAGTTGGACGCTCAACCAACTAAGCCACCCAGGTTCCTCTTTCATTATGTTCTTTTCTCCATGATGATGTCAGGTAGGTTATACCTTTTTTTGAAATAGGTACTTTTTTTTTTGATACCTATTTGTTAGCATGTAATTATGCTTTGTGCCAATTATAATTATTTTTATATCTATATCACATGTACTGTGTCATGTTACTTCTTCACTTCTGATTTTAGGAGAACTTCAATTATTCATCCTTACTTAATGCTGTTATAGATCTGTAATATTTTTGGGTTATTTCTGAAAACAAACTCGTCCTGTTGTTTTATTCCTACTTTTGCTATATCGTATTTTCATCATTTCTGTTTGACTTTTAAATTAAATGTCCTTGCTTCTAAATTTTGGCTCATAGGATACTTTCCTGATTCTTTGTGGCACAGGAATGTGATTTGTGCTACACCATTAAACAACTACAGGATGATCTATTAGGCTATGTCTTCAACACATTGTATGTAAGTTTCTGTGTCAAGGAAGAATGACATCCCGATGAATCCTTCTCAACCATCTTCCTGACATTCTCTGACTGATTTGAAGGTTGTATATTAGAAGTTGTCAGTACATTCATGTGAGAGTAGTAATTGGAATGATGTTCCTTTTTTTGTTATTTGCTATCTTTCAGCTATAGCTTCACATGGCACCCAGAACCTCCTGCCAAAGCCATGCATAGAAACCTCTTCACAAAATGTGTCACTGGGTACATGGAAACATCATGCCCTTGAGAATTTACACTTGATAAACTGCGACAGTGATAGAAAGAATGAAGCGCATCAGAAATTTTATGAAGGACGTGGTCCAATTGAGATGAGCGCCCATAATAAGAACCTCACGGCCACAAGTGGTGAAGGACATAAAACATCTTGGAAAACGGCCCTTTTTACATCCACTATTTGTGCAAAGGAGTGTGCATCTGTAAGAAGTTCCAATCAAATACGCAAACATACATATTTGTGCAACGAAAATTTGGAACATTTGGAAAGTTACCCAATCCACACTGAAAACAATGCTTTGAGCCATTGTGAAAGTGGGATTGGATTGGCCTTTCATTCAAATATTTCTAAAACTCAGAGATTCAAAAATGAAGATAAAAGGCCTAGGACGTCTCAATTTGGGAGTCGCTTCATAGAGGAGGTGACCGTACAACATTACCAGAGCATTTTCAGTGGAGATACACTGGCTCAATACAGTGAATCTGAGACACAGTCTAACCAGGGATCCCATGTTAGCAAACATCTGAGGACTCTGCAAGAAAACCATTTTGAATCTAATAAAGATGAGGAAGTCTTTTACCCAAACTCCAAGCGTACCAAGAGTAAGAGAACGCAGAGGGGAGAAAATACTTCTAAATATGATGAATGTGGGAAAGCTCTGAAGCAGTCCTCCAGTATTGCTGATCATCAGAGGATTCGTGTGGAGGAAAACCCATACACAGGTAATGAATCTGGGAACATGTTTAGTCAATCGTTAAGTCTAAATATGTATAAGACAAGTGGTACTGGAGAGAAAAGGTACATTGGCAAGGAATGTGGCAAAACCTTTGACAGGCACTCGACACTATCTCAACATCAGCAAATGCATACTGCAAAGAAAATTGACAAATGTGAACAAGGTGGTCAAACCTTTAAGGATCGGTCATCACTCCATGCACATAGGCAAATCCATACTGCACCTCACAAATGTCAAACATGTGGTAAGGCCTTTAGCAAGCAATCATCCCTTATTCAACATCACAGAATGCATACTGGAGAGAAACCTTACAAATGTGAAGAATGTGGCAGGGCCTTTAGCCAGCAATCATTGCTTATTCAGCATCACAGAATCCACACTGGAGAGAAACCTCACAAATGTCAAGAATGTGGCAGGGCCTTTAGGCAGCAATCATCCCTTATTCGACATCACAGAATTCATACTGGAGAGAAACCTCACAAATGTCAAGAATGTGGCAAGGCCTTTAGCCAGCCAGCATCCCTTACTAAGCATCACAGAATGCATACTGGAGAGAAACCTTACAAATGTCAAGAATGTGGCAAAGCCTTTAGCCATCCAACATCAATTAGTCGACATCACAGAATTCATACTGGAGAGAAACCTTACAAATGTCAAGAATGTGGGAAGGCCTTTAGCCAGCAATCATCCCTTAGTGGACATCACAGAATCCACACTGGAGAGAAACCTCACAAATGTCAAGAATGTGGCAAGGCCTTTAGACAGCAATCATCCCTTACTCAGCATCACAAAATCCATACTGGTGAGAAACCTTACCAATGTCAAGAATGTGGAAAAGCCTTTAACTACTCCTCACGACTTACTGAACATCACAGAATTCATACCGGAGAAAAACCCCACAAATGTAAAGAATGTGGCAAGGCCTTTAGCGAATACTCAGCCCTTACTCGACATCATAGGATTCATACCGGACAGAAACATTACCAATGTAACAAGTGCAGCAAAACCTTTAATTTGTGTTCCAGCCTTACTAAGCATCACAGAATCCATACTGGAGAGAAACCTTACCAATGTCAAGAATGTGGCAGAGCCTTTATCCAGCAATCATCCCTTACTCAGCATTACAGAATGCATACGGGAGAGAAACCTTACAAATGTCAAGAATGTGGTAAGGTCTTTCGTCAGCAAACAACACTTACTCAGCATCACAGAATTCATACTGGAGAGAAACCTTACAAATGTCAAGTATGTGGCAAGGTCTTTAGCCAGCAATCATCCCTTAGTCAGCATCAGAGAATTCATACTGGAGAGAAACCTTACAAATGTCAAGAATGTGGCAAGGCCTTTAGGTTGCAGTCAGACCGTAATGGCCATCACAGAATTCATACTGGAGAGAAACCTTACCAATGTAAGACATGTGGCAAGGGCTTTACCAAATGCTCAGGACTTCGTCAACATCACAGAATTCATACTTGAACCAACCTTACCAATGTAACGTGTGCAAAAGGCTTTAATCACCAATCATCCTTTATTCAAGATTACAGAAATCATCTTGGAGCAAATGTTACAGAGTTTAAGATTGTGAGGGAATTTTTCCCCCCACTTTTTAAAAAGTTTTTCTTCGATAGAATGAGTGGGAGGGTACAGAGGCAGACACACACAGAGAATGAAAAGCAGGTTCCAGGCACCAAGGTTTTGGCACAGACAGCTCAGAGTCTGATGCAGGGCTTGAACCCATGAACTGCTATATAATGACATGAGGTGAAGTTGGATGCTTCACTGACTAAGCCACCCAGGCACCCCAAGACTGTGAGAGAACTTTTAAGGACAGCTCAACGCTACTCCACACCACAGAATCCACATTGAGGATTAACGATACCCAAGTAAACAATGTGGCAAGGCTTTAACCAATGCTGATCCCTGATTTCGTGTCAGAGAATGTGTTATAGAGATGATTTTTCACATAGAAAGATTCTGGAAAGCCCTTTAATGGTGCTCAAGCCTCATTCCACACCACCAAATTCATACTTGAGAGATCCTTACAATTGTAGAGAATGTGGTGAAACATTTCACTCGTCTCAAGCCTTACTCACCATCACATTGTTTATACATAGGAGGAACATTGCAAATGTGATGAATGTGGCACATCCTCAGGTGGAAGTCCTACGTTATTCAACATCATAATTCCCATATGAGAGGAAAACTCTAAAATGTAAAGAGAATGACAAAGCTTTCATCTGGAACTCAATCCTTATTCAATATCTCCAAATGCATGTGAGTTCAAACCATTCAAACTTAATGCATGAGGAAAGCCCTTCTTCATAAATATACCATTTGGAAAACATGAGAGAGTACCAAAAGGAAAGTAAGTTGAAAGATTGAAGTATTTAAAAATATATTTAACTGAACAGAAAATGTCAACACGTGTCACAGGATTCACAGAAGAAAGCAATAAGTCAGTGTATTCAGACATTACATCAAAATACTTATTAGAAGGAATAATACAAAGGTAAACATTTAGATAATGTATATGCTTATGCTTTAAATGATAAAAGGGATGGCGTTTTGCATACATATACTCTCAATATTTTTACATTAACCTATTTAAATTTTGTGACTAGTAAACATTAGTATGCTTCTTATTCTCAAATCACTTCAGAAAATTCATTTATTCCTAGTGGGTGTGTGAACATATGTGTCTGAGTATTGCTACATCAATGATATGAGTTCCCTTCTTTCTTGGGTGGGACTCATACATATGTAATTTTCCATGGAAGGTGAAGAAGAAGAGTTGAATAAAATCTATATGGAGATACTTTCTGTGCCTCTAACCTTGCTGTAATTATCATGAAAGAGGTGTTCAGGACACCATTGTCCATTTATTTCAACTAAAAGTGTGTATCACAAATAAAATGTTGTCCTAAATGATCTTAAAGGGAAAGAGGGTCAGTCCACTGAAAAACGTGATGCAGGTTCATCATAGCAATAGTTACAAGTACAGAATATCAATATCAATATCCTGATGTAATTGAAAGGAAGAAATCTTCACAGATATCAGAAAGAGAATAGCAAAACCTTCCTAAAATGGCTAGGATACTACATTCACATTTTTGAACAATCACCTCAGGCCTGAAGGAATTTCAGTAGGCAAACTTAAGCTGTACATAACTTTAAATAGACTGTCGTGTCTTCTTGAATCTTCATGGTAACCATGGAGCAAACTGGTAATCGATACCCAAAAGATAAAGAGAAAAGAATCAGGGTTTACCATTCTTGAAAATCATCAGATCACAAAAGTAAAGAGAAAATGGATAAGAAAGGGAGCAAGAATTCTAAAGTAGCCAGAAAACCATGAGAAGAATGACAACAGTAACTCCATGCCTGGATCAATACTTCCTTTAAATATAAAGGGACTAAATTCCCCAATCAAATGATAGAGATTGGCTGAATGGAAAGAAATCCAAGACCCAATCCTATGTTGTGTTCACAAGACTCACATCTGCTTTCAGAACACACTCAGCCTGAAGGTGCAGATATTCAAAACGATATTGCATGCAATCGGAAACCAAAAGAAATGGGGTAGCTATGCTTCAGACAAAATAGACTTGAATGCAAAGACTATAATAAGACACGGCAAGATCCGTATTAAACAAATGGGTCACTTTGTACACGGTTTTTAGTTAATGCACTATTTGGCAGAAGGCAATAAAGTCTCCCCCTGTTTTGGTTTTGGAGGACAATAATAGTTTGGTTCTTTAACTCATACTGACACATTGAAAAGAAACACCTTTTTCCGTAAGTGTGGGTGGTGTTTGTGCAGATGCCTGAATTGTAGTTTGTGTAATGTTTCTCCACATGTGTATGTTATGACGCTTTGAAATGGCTACTTTATATTCAAAAACCGATTGCTACCTTTAGAGGGCTGGGGAAAATAAAAAACAATAAATGACAATGTGAGAAAGACTATTGCTTCCAGATTTTGAAGTGTGTGGGAAAATACTGTTGCAATGAAAATCTTGGTAATTTACTGCAAAAGCAGCCAATAGTTGATCAAAACCAAATTGTACAGGCTAATACATCTTTCCCAGACTATTCACTTTTCGAACACCATGCTATTGTACCTCACAATTTTTTCACTCACATGTTATTTGCTTTTCATTGTTATCTGCTCTTTTAAACACATCAAGCAAGTTATTTTTTATTTCAGGCATGGTACTGTAATATACCTGTCAGTAAGATTTCCGGTATTTCTGGGCAGTTCTTTGTATACATTTGCAATGATCAGTTTTTTATGGGTCATTGTGTCTATATAGCAGATTTATTTCAAGTTGAGTTCTTTCTGAAATGTTCATCTTCCCATAAGCTAACCTTACATTCCACTTGGGTCCCACATTTTGGATTACATTACATGTGACCAAAGTTTTTATACATTCCATGTCTATTTACTACATAGAAGACATTCACTCCTTTAATGTAGGAGAAAGGTAGCTATACCAAGTACTTAGGATTTGTTTGTGTTGCACTAAGCTGTAGGTTTGTATATGTGTATACCATTTGTATTGACAAAACATTTAGTTGTGTCTTGCTTTTTGTTCCATGAATTACATAATACACTTATTGTGCATTGAATTGTTGTGTTGATTTGGTCACATTTGGATACATGTGCATCACTTAATTTGAAATCATTTTCTTTTATAGATATAAAGTAATGTTTTATAGTTTTTAGCTGCTTTTGCTAAGAACAGAACTGAAAAAATAAAGGAGTCAATTCCACCAAAGGATAGAACTTGTATAAATATTTATCCCCCCCCCCACATAAAAGCACCTATGTATGTATACAGCAGGATTTCAGCACTGCACTTTCAATAATGGATTGAGTATTCAGACACGACGTCAATATGAAAACATCGGACTTCAAAGACATTCAGCAGACGGACTTACAACATTGCATGCAACAGCAGCAGAAAACTTTCTTCCCACACGGACACAGAACACTCTCCAGTATAGATTATATGTTGGCACACAAAAAAAGTCTTAATAAATTTATGAGTGAAATTCTATCAAGCATCTTTTAAACCACAATGGCATGCACCTAGAATCAGGTAAATGGATAAAACTAGAAAACTCACAAATATGTAAAAACTAAGCAACATGCCCCATTATTCATAATAACCAAGACAAGAAAATAACTTGTGTCCATAGTCAGTTGCGTAGATAATATGCTGCATATATACAATATAGGCTGGCTAAAATGAGCAATGGTGCATTGGTCTCTTAGTCTAAGCACACTGAGGAATTACTGTCTCACAGTTCTGGAGGTTCTTGAAGTCTGAAGTAAGCTGTTAGCAGGGCCACACTGCTAACACTCAAGAATTGAGACTTTGCTCTTTCTAACTCCTGGGGACTGTCAGCTGTCCCTGGTCTGGCTTGGCTTGTAGATGTATATCACTCCATCATTGACTTCATCATCACACCTTGTTCTGTGTGTCTTCATTTTTCTTTTCTTATAAGGATACCAGTCATTGGAGTAAAATTGACCCAAATCTAGCATGACCTCATTTTAATGTAAAGACATCTGCCAAGAGCTTACTGCCCAATAAGGGTACAATTACAGGTAATGAGGGTTAGCACTTGGGCATATTTATTTGACGCACACTATGTAACCCACACTAAGGCTAAAAGACACTAGGTTGTGAAATGTGACTGAAGGGTTAAGGCAAACTACTCATTTTAGGTTGGGAGTGGAGTGTAGGCAGGGAGAGTAAGGCTGGGCTATATGTGTTGAGAGAATAAGAGGGTAAAAAGAAGTCCTAGGAAGGAGAGGAATAATGGATGACAAATTAATTCGCAAAAGGGAGTGAAGTGACAAGGTTGGGTAGAGAGCATAGAAACCTTTTTGCCAATGAAGGATTAAAGAAGATAGGGATGGAAGGGAGATAGTTGCCTGTGACTGGAGTACTGGGAGTATTCAGTGCTCCAACCACAGAGAAAGAGTAGAAAGAAAAGATGATGCCTAGGAAACATCATGGGCACAGGGAGTTAGTGTGGGTGGACAGAGACCTTCAGAGCTGGGAGAACAGTTGGCATCAGGAGGCTAGAGGGATCATGAGAAAGAGTCAGGAAGTGTAGAGTTGGGGGTAATAAGTGCAGGGACATGAGGAAACTAAGGACTCCTGATAAATGTTAGCTGGCATACGAGAGCAGTGGACATAAAAGACACAAGAAGTGGGCTGACGTATTGGAATGGGGAAGGAGGAATGAATGGAGAATGGAGTATTTAGGGGCAGTGGAAGGAGGGAATTCGGGATGAGGGCTGTGGGATCACGTGAAACATGCTTGTTGGTATAGAGGTCTAATACACCTAATGGCATAGGGCTCGCTGCTGTCATGCAGAGCCAGCTTCAGATCCCCTGCCACTCTCTCCTTTTGCCTCTCCCTTGCTCATGCTCTCCCAAAAGCAAACAAACATGTTTATTTTTTAAAAGAGAAAGAAATACATGTGTCGGGGTTCCTCAGTAGGTGGAGTGTCCAACATCGACACAGGTTTTGATCTAACGGTTCATAGGTTTGAACCCCACATCAGGCTTGGTGCTGTCGTGCTGAGCCCGCCTCACATCCTCCGTCCGCCTCGCTCTCTGACCCTCCTCTGCTCAAACTTTCTCAAAATTAAACAAACATATACAAATTAAAAAAAAAGTGCACCTGCAGGACTGAGAAGAGCAATGAAGAAGACTAGAAGTGTCATTTGCAGGGAAAGAGTCAGGTTTCATGGATATCTAGAGGCACCAGGAGTGGAGACTGAGGTCACAATGTGGGACACAGAGAGAGGGGTGGAGATGGGGGAGATGACAATTGCAGGGTCCCTTTGTACATCATGGATTCATTCTCATTAAGTCTCTGATTTGCACTTGATTCACAATTGTGAGTGGTGTCTAAGTTCAGCCCACAAGGCAAAAAACTTACTTCTATAAAACACCCAGTAATCCTTTCAACTGAATAGACAATAAAGGACCACAGTTGAAATCTTGAGTAAACAGTGAGACTCAACACTTTTTCTCTTCGGACATACCAAGCACAAGGTGTGCCCATGGAGATCATGTGGAAACCATGGTAACAAAATGGATTCTGCCAACAACCTGAATTGTCCTGGAAGTGACTGCGCTTGTAGACGTTCCCAAGTAGATCAAATGCCTCATGAACTTTTATTTTATTTTATTTTTTTATTTTTATTTTTTTAATATATGAGATTTATTGTCAAGTTGGTTTCCATACAAAACCCAGTGCTCATCCCAAAAGATGCCCTCTTCAATACCCATCACCCACCCTCCCTTCCCTCCCACCCCCCATCAACCCTCAGTTTTGAACCTTGATTTTAACACCAGAGTGCCCTCCACAGAAAGCTGAGCCAAGTCCACTGAATTTCAGACTTATTAACGACAGAATTATGTTTTTATAGTTCCTAAATGCATGCAATTGATTGTGGTAGTGGTAGAACACAACTACACCTAGGCATGCCATTAATTGTAAAATGAAAATGATAAACTCATAAAGTATTTAAATCAAGTAAAAATCTCCATTAATTACCTACATCAATAATAGATCGATCTTCATACATAACAGTTTTAGGTTGAGGTGGATCCTGCCTACTATGCACTTTCACAGTATATGCAAATTGCATTTACAATTGTATAACACAAAGACACTAAAATAGTTTGCACTTGGTTCAATGTTTACATAAGTATTGTCACATCGACTTAATCCAGTGCTTTCCTTAACCATGCTACATGAAAGTGACATTTTCACACAGGTAGAAACGGATCTACTGCAACATAGAAACACCTCATATCCCAAGGTAATTGTAAAGAAAACCTCCATGTGGAAACATTCTTTTTTATACAACTGCATGGTTGAATGTATCTGTCTTCTGTTATCACACACATCTTGAAATGTGGATGTTTGGTTTGTATATATGTGAATTACTTGGGTGGTTCTGGGACATGGGATTGTTGTACCATAAGAACCATTCTTATAATGGGTGGACAACTGCTAAATCACACTGGCAAATGGATTAAAAAACAAACAAACAAACAAACAAACAAGGTGCCCTAGTGTTTCAGTCAGATGAAAAACTCATTGGAATTTGGAGCCCAGCTCATATTCCCAGGGTTGTGGGATCCAGCCGTGAGTTGGGCCCCACTCTGAGCATGGTGCCTGTTAAGACTTTCTCTATCCTCTGCCGCTCTTCCCCTGCTTGCACTATCTCGCTCTCAAAAAAAAAAAAAAAAAAAGAAAAAAAGAAAACGAAAAAAGAAAAAAGAACAAAAAGAAAAGAAAAAAAACACAATGACAGCAACAACAAAAAACATAAATCTGGTAGTATCCTACCAAATGTGTTTCCACTGTGAAGTAAATTAACTAGGGAAGCCATAACCTGAGGAGGCTCTAATGCCATGGCAGCCTCTGTAATGAAACCACAACTTGATTCTCAGTCATTGCACTTGAATGGAAAAAAAAAATATGAGCAAATAATTGCAGTCAATTAGGACTCCCAAAAAGAAGGGAAATGCTTAAGATATATCCAATCAACCACTGCCCTTGCTTTGTTTCCACATGGTCTCTGTAAAAACCTTACTACCATTTCCTACAGATCGAGCATGTCTATCTATTTGCAAATAAGAAAGAGAAATTAAATGGTCAAATTAAGGCTTGAAAATTGGAACGTACATCAGTTCATCTTTTAACCCTACACAGTACCCCTTTTCATTTTGATTGCTTTCCCACATGGTTTGAACACCTTGCCCACTTGAAACTTGGGCAGAAGACAGCGTGACACCTTTCACAGCCTCTCACCATCCCCTTTGCACATGCACCTAGGACACCAGTGTGACTCTGCCCTCCCTTGCCCAGACTTCAACTTTGGCAAAGGCTCTCCATAGCTCCTGAACAGACAGTTTCCCCAACAAATGTACATGACTGCAGAGGACGGGTTGCACCTATAGCTCCTCCAGGGCCAGAACCTGCATTCATGTGCTCCTTTTCTCACCATCCTAGGTCTCCAGGGCACTAGCTTTGAATCCCATCTCAACCAAGCCCACACACCTGAGTTCACATTTTTGATAAACTGACACCAGAGTCTATGTCCAGATCATTCCTCCCTCTGAACAATGTTGTAACCACACCCAGAGTTTTTCTTTCTCTTCTGTTTAATGTTTATTTATTTTTGAGAGAGACAAAGACAGAGTGCACGTGGGTTAGGGGCAGAGAGACAAGGAGACACAGAATCTGAATCAGGCTCCAGACTCTGAGCTGTCAGCACAGAGCCCAAAGCAGTGCCAAAGCCACAAACTGCTAAATCATGACTTGAGTCAAAGATGGATACTCAACTGACTGAGTCACCCAGACCCCGTTATCATACCAAGAGTTTTTGATGTCCTCTCCCAATTCTGTCTTTCCTGTTGCCAAAACTTCCCACATGTGCACAGAGAGAATGCAGGTGAAGCCCTCCAGGACCCGGATGAGGCCCTTCCAGCAATGCACAGGACCACAGAGAAGGATGGGGAGTAGGATCTGGTTACCCAGCACCACACTGTGTAGTAGAAACTCATAAGCCAACCATCAGTCCCACCTCTCCAGTGGAACTTCTCACGTTCCCAGTTGCCGGTTTCATACTTCAGGCCTAATATTGTGGGTACACAGCTCAGCTGCCCCAGAATATGAGTCGGGAATAGTACTTCTGCCTACATGGGGCTTGCAGACCCTAACAGAGACTTCTCCCTTCAGATTCTGTCAAAAATTACCTCTTACACCACAAAATTTTTCTCCACAGATCCACTGCTAGTCTCTGATCCTCCCTTCTGAGAACAGAGTTCCTGACTTTTCTACCTGCTGGGCGGCCCAAGTTGGCATTCATACTTTCCTGACATTCAGACTCACATAGAGGAGAGAAAGGACTTACAGTTTGGGGAGTCAGTTTCACTTTTCTGGTTCAAACTGTGCTTCCAAGGTAATATGTCGCGTCTCATCTTCCAGTTCTGGGATGTCCATTGACAGTCACACATTCAAATTGACCAAATACACAAATGCAAATGATTGACCCATCAAAATTTCCTCAGAGCCTCTATTGCAGCCTTCTTTACTATCTCCCACTCTGCTGTGTATACTTGTGCCCTCACCTCCAATATTATTCTTAATATTATTTTTAAGATAATGCAAAAGAAGAGAAACAATCTCTACTCCCAGGAAGGCTCACCCAGCAACCAAACCCTCCTCAATAAATGAACATATCATACTCATTTCCCAGGGTTTTAGAAGGAAGAAGTCACATAAAATAAGATTACCAACCCAAGGTAAAAAAAAATTACTTTCAATTCCAAAACCTGTTTGCTTCTCAAAGAGAATATAAATTCACCCACATATAGGTGATGACAAGAATACCATATGACAGCCTACCCAGGGTGAAACAACCTTTGACAAATTATCATGAAAAGAAACAAACAAGGTAAGTCATACCGAAAATGTATGGGTAATATTGACACAACAAATACACATATAATGTTATTGACAATTGACATCTGACTGATTCCTATTTGGATTAAAACTGATACAGTCTTCTGGGTGCCTGGGTGGCTCAGTTGGTTAAGCGTCCAAAGTCAGCTCAGGTCATGATGTTTGGGTGTGTGAGTTTAAGATCCACACCTGGATCCGTGCTGAGAGCTCAGAGTCTGGATCCTGCTTTGGATTCTGTGTCTCCCTCTCTCTCTCAGAAGTAAATAAACAACCACAAAAAAACACCTACAGTTTCTTCAAAAGCACTCAGTTGAAAATTGTTATCCAAAAGCATAAAAAATAGATGAAATCCAAAAATACAATTAATTAGTGTAGTGGCTATTATCATCAAAAAGTAAGGTTTATAGAGAGCATTTGACAAAATATAGCATCCTTTCTTGATAAAAACCTTCAAGAAAGTAGGGATAAAAGGAACATACTTCAACAATCAGAGAGGCCATATATGAAAGGCCCGCAGATAACATCATCCTTACTGCAGAAAATCTGACAGCTCTCCCCCTAAGGTCAGGAACACAACAAGGATGTCCACTCTCACCACTTGTTCAACATAGTACTGGAAGTCCTAACCTCAGAAATCAGACCACAAAGAGAAATACAAGCCATCCAAATTGGCATGAAAGAAGTGCAACTATCACTCTTCACAGAAAACATGATATTCTATGTAGAAACCCCAAAGACTCCACCAAAAAACTGCTAGAACAGATACATAAATTCATCAAAGTTGTAAGATATAAAGTCAAAACACAGAAATCATTCGCATGACTATACATCAGTAATGAGGCAGCAGAAGAAGAAACTAAGAAATCAATTCCAGAGCCCAAATGTCCATTGACGGATGAATGGATAAAGAAGATGTGGGGTGTGTAAACACACACACACACACACACACACACACACACACACACACACAATGGTGTATTACTCATCAATCAAAAAGAATGAAATCTTGCCATTTGCAACTACATGGATGGAACTAGAGGGTATTATGCTCAGTGAAATTAGCCAGTCCGAGAAAGGCAAATATCTTATGACTTCACTCATAAGAGGCATTTAAGATATGAAACAGATGAACTTAAGGGAAGGGAAGCAAAAATAATGTCAAAACAAGGAGGGGGAAAACATAAGAGACTCTTAAATGCAGAGAACAAACTGAGGATTGCTGGAGGGGTTGGGTGGGGACATGGGAAAAATGGGTAATGTGCATTAGGGAGGACAATGTTGGGATGAGAACTGGGTTTATCATAGAGGATGAATCACTGGAATCTCTTCCGGAAATCATTAGAGCACTATGTGCCAACTAACCTGGATGTAAAATGGAAAAAAGAAATGAACTTAAAAATAAAGAAAGAGATCGATTCTATTTAGAAGTGCACCAAAAACTGCAATAAACCTAGGAATACACTTAACCAAAGAGGTAAAATATTTGTACTCTAAAAACTATAGAAAACTTCTAAATGAAGCTGAAAATGACACAAAGAAATGGAAAAGCATTACATACTCATGGCTTGGAAGAACAAATATTCTTCAAATGTCTATACTCTGCAAAGCAATCTACGCATTCAATGCAATCCCGAACATAACAACACTGATATTTTTTTCAGAACTGGAATAAACCATTCTAAATGTGTATGGAACCAGAAGAAAACATAAATAGCCAAGTGTTGAAAAAGTAAAGGAAAGCAGGAAGCGCCACAATTCTGGACTTCAAGCTATGTTATAAAGCTGTAATCAGCAAGACAGTATAGTATTGGCACAGAAACAGACAAGTAGATGAATGGAACAGAATAGAAAACCCAGAAGGGGACCCACAGCTATATGGTCAACCAATCTTTGACAATGCAGGAAAGAATATTCAAGGCAACAAGACAGTCTCTTCAATAAATGGTGTTGGGAAAACTGGAGCGTGACATGCAGAGAAATGAAAGTAGACCATCTTCTGGGGTACCTGGGTGGCTCTGTTGGTTGGGCATCTGAGTCTGGATTTCAGCTTAGGTCATGATCTCGTCGTTCATGGGTTGTAGCCCTGTGTCAGGCTCTGTGATGTTGGCGTGGATTATTCGTTTGGAATCCTGTCTCTCTCCTTCTCACTTTCTTTCCCTCTCACCGCTCCCCTGCTCATGCTCCCTCTCTCTCAGAGTAAATAATTAAACTTAAAAAACAAAGACATTGGACCCCTTTCTTATACCATACACAAAAATAAATTCAATACAGATGAAACACCTAAATGTGACACAGGAAACCATAAAAGTCCTACAGGAGACCACAGGCAGCAATCTCTTTGACCTCGGCTGCAAAAACTTCTTATTAGACATGCTGGCACAGGCAAGGAAAACAAAAGCAAAAATGAAGTATTATGACCTCATCAAGATAAAAAGCTTCTGCACAGAGAAGGAAATAATCAGCAAAACTGAAAGACAACCTAGAGATTAGAAGAAGATACTTGGAAATGACAACTCAGATAGTGGGCTAGTAACCCAAACCTATACACATGTTATCAAAACCAACACTCCAAAAATAAATAACCCAGATAAGAAATGAGAAGACACAAGCAGACATTTTTCCAAAGAAACCATCCCGATGGCCAACAGACATATGAAAAGATGCTCAACATCACGCATCATCAAGGAAATACAAATCAAAACCACAGTGAGCTGCCACCTCACACCTGTCAGAGTGGCTAAAGTTAACAATTCAGGAAACAACAGATGTTGGTGAAGATGCCAAGAAAGGGGAATCCTCTTTCACTGATGGTATGAATGCATTTGGTGCAGCCAGTTTTGAAACAATATGGAGTTTCCTCAAAAAGGGAAAAATAGAACCCCCCTACGACCCAGCCATTACACTGCTAGGATTTACCCAAAGAATACAAAAATACAGATTCGAGGGGCACATTCGAGGAAGTAAATATGCACCCCCATATTTATAGCAGCCCTATCAACAATAGCCAAATGATGGAAAGAGCCCAAATGTCCATGGAGGGTTGAATGGGTAAACAAGATGTAGTATATATACATAATGGAATATTACACAGCCATCCAAAAGAAGGACATCTTGCCATCTGAAATGATGTTGGTGGAACTAGAGTGTATTAGGATAAGTGAATTCGGTCAGCCAGAGAAAGACAAATGAATTCCCTCATATGTGGAATTTAAGAAACAAAACAGATGAACACAGGGGAAGGAAAAGAAAAGTAAAATACAGTAAGAGCAGAGAAAGAGGCAAATCTTAAAAGGCTCTTAAGTATAGACCACTGAGGGGTACTGGAAGGGAGGTGGTAGTGGGCTGGGCCAAATGGATGATAGGCATTAAGGAAAGGACCTGTAATGAGCACTGGGTGTTGTATGTAAGTGAGGAACCATTGAGTCCAACTCCTGAAACCAATACTATACTATATGTTATGTAACTTGAATTTAAATAAAAACGTGGAGAAAAAAAAAGATATTTTAAAATAAAGCTATTTTCCATTCCCCAAAAAGGAAGCGTTTTTATTGAATCGCAAAACAAGAATAAGAGGAATTGTAACAAGAAATCTGAATAAAACATATACTATTTTAAAAGGATCCTTTCATATAAGTATAAACTGAGACTGTACACTCAAAAATCCCATGCATTTGAGGCACTAGCATATGTTATATGACACGAATTGCTCAGAATGGGGTGCCTGTGTGGCTCATTAGGTAAAGTGTCCCACTGTGATTTCTGCTCAGGACATGACCTCGTGGTTGTGGGAATTAAGCCCCACAGCAGACTCCTCGCTGAGAGGCTGGAGTCTTCTTGGAATTCTCTCTACACCACCCTCTCTACCCCTCCCTGCCCTCTCTCTTAAAACAAAGAAACATTAAAGAAATAAATTTCTCAGACCATCCATTATTACTGAGCAATGGGTTGTAATAACTGAGACCGAAATTGGAAGTAAAGAAATGGGTGGTAAGAAAAATTTTATGATAAGCCTTTAAATGACATTAGAGAATTTTTTATTAAGAGATAATCTCACTGTTGCAGAAAATGCCAAGGGTGTTATTCGTCCTTTGCAAGCAACAGCAACAAGAGTAAGAAATTTCTGCATAAAGAAACACTATGATTGTTGTTAAATATGCTGAGCAATATATATAGAAGACAGTCATAGGAACTTCACAAAATAAAACTAGAATATCCTACTTGTTAAGAAATACGGTAAAAAGCGACTTCTGCCATGAGGGCAAAATGGAACTTAGAAAATGGCTCAGTGTCGAGTTCCTTAGAAAATTGCACAAATTTCCCCAGACCCCCAAGAGCCATAGAAAAGTAGACAGATCTTACAGGCCCTCACTGGTTATGCAAAGCTCTTTGCCCCTCACTTTGAATATGATGGAAGAGCAGGGAAGAAGAACGAGAATCTCACAGGATGTAAAAGCTTGGTGAGTGTTAGGATTGTCTATTGGTGACAGCAAGATCAATGAACTGAAGCTTCTCGAAAATCATTTCCATTCAAACCACATGGCAAGGTGCAGTCTCCTCCTTCGCCTTTGGACCGAACCTGTGTCATCTGCTGATTCATTCCCACCAATCTGGATGTAAAACACTTTGTCTATACATCCCAGGGCTCCTTCTTTGCTCCAAAATGGTGACCAGGTATGGTTTAGATAGAACAAAATCCATTTATTTTAAAAATAGGAATATGAGTTGTGTTGGAGATTCTCACATTTCCAGCCCAGCATTATCCTCGGTAGATAGAGGAGAGAGGGCAATGTAGAATTCTTGAAAATCATTTCCTAAAAAAGCTATTATTTGAAGAATTTGAATCGAATGCTTTTATGGCAAGTACAAGTTCTACTGGTATCTGAATTATGACAACAATCCATTTTAAACATTAAGTAGTCACTAGACAGCCTTGTAACAATTCTTTATAAGTTAATGCAAAACAATAAATACAAAAATAATTTGAGACCAAATATATAATTCGTTTGGCTTTTATGACAGTATTTTGCCAAACAACCAACAAATGGAAAACAAGCTTTTACCAAGGTTATCTGACCTAGAGTTTATCTAACATGATACACAGCTCTGTATGCAGAGAATACCTTAAAGCAATGTTCCCTAGGGGCCGAGGATAGGTTGCCCCAAGATGAGTAACTCTGGCATGAAGGATTTTGGGCTAAAGACAACTGATACACTGTAGGCCCAAGAGAATTTTTTTTTTTTTTTTTTTTTTTTTGGTGTTTAAGTAGAGGCCCAATGTATGGCTTGAACTCACCACCCAGAGACCAGATCTGAGCAGAGGATGCACACTACAGGTCATATTGGCCCCAGTCCCAGCTGTGTCAGCCAAAGAATATGCAGCTGAAGCTCAAGTGATAGCAATGTAACCCCACTAGCTTACAAGCAGTTAATCAGCACTACCCTACAGATTGAGCTACCAAATGCACCTAATAAATCCTTTAAGAAAAAGAAGAGAGATATTTTTGTAATGCAAAGTCTTTTGAGACGGAATACACCTCTGGGGTATCAGGAAAAGTGGCAGCAGAAGTTATCCAGTAACAGCTGCTAATATGGCCTCACGGGTTTCCAATCAAGGACATCCAGTTTCTCAGTGATCCTCAATCAAACCATGCCCTTGAGCGCTCTAAGCAACAGAAATTGCTAAGAAACAAAATCAAAGTTTCAGGCAGGTTTTTTTCCTTAGTGTCAGCAGGCTAGGATTATTCTGTTTCTTAGATGTTCTTGAAAAGACTTCATGTTTTCCCAAATATTCAAGAGAAGTGTATTGCACCTCTGAGCTCTACACAAGCATGTATGTGCTTTGCTCTTGAATGCAGAAGAATGGTCAGTTTTGAAAATTTATTTTACAAATATATATCATCTGGACAGTATGGCCTGAAGAGAAGTCACCAACCTAAACAATATGTGGTATTAAAAATGGACTCAAGAAAACTAACTACGAAATGCTGACACACTCTATATACATTGTTTTTTAAGTATATCCCGTTATATCGAGAACCAGAAGTAATGCATTTATAATGCAAGGAGTTTTTAGCACGCTAATATTTGTGACACTTTTACATTTGTTGTGATATAGACACATCACAAATGTCACCTGTCCAAAGCTGTATGCATCTGGTTTCAACCTACAAATATATACATCAGGAAAATTCATGTCAAAACAATTGTTCTATATTAAAGGCACACAAAAGAAATTTAGAATTAGGTTGTCAAACACACACACAGACACACACACACACACACACACACAAAGCATAGGTAATTTTTATTTTTACCATTTTTTTTAAAGTTCGTTTCTTTGAGGGAGACAGAGACAGTGCAAGTTGGGGAGGGTTTGAGAGGGAGAGAGAGAGGATCCTAAGCAGACTCTGTGCTGCCACTGCCAAGCCCAGTTGGGGCTCAAATGCATGAAACTGTGACATCATGACCAGAGATGAAACCAAGACTCAGACTCATAACTGACTGAGCCACCCAGGTGCCCCACAAAAGGTTAGCTTAAAATGACGGATCCTACCAAAAATTTACCTTTGAGAAGACTATGAAGGAAAATGTGAAATGTCTCTTGACTATGGTGCTTTCATTTTGCAGTGAGAAAAATAAGGAATCTGGCTGGAAGGACTGTCTTGGTAAAGAACTTTCTTAATTACTTGGTTGGTGTTTCATCATCAACTCATTTTCCTGAGGACTGGTCCTCTTCTGTTTATAGCAGGTTTCAGCATCTGAGATGCTCTCTGGTTTTAGTTCCCTGTGTGTGAGGTTTCAGTTGCTTCTTGGCTAGCAATGGGCAAGTGTTGCTGATTTGGCTCCCCACGTGCAGCCTGTGAGGCTGCATTTTACACAATCAGTTGGTGTTCCCTTGGGACTCTACTAAAAGAAAGACA
>NW_026464005.1:0-22047 GCF_027475565.1 Acinonyx jubatus
ACATTATGTCCACTTCCAACATCACAGTCTTCATGCCTTCTGTGTTGACGCTGATAGGGATCCCAGGCCTAGAGACTGTGCAGTGCTGGATTGGGATTCCATTCTGTGTCATGTATCTCATTGCTATGATTGGAAACTCCTTGCTTCTGATCATCATCAGGTCAGAGCGCAGCCTCCATGAGCCCATGTACATTTTCGTAGGCATGCTGGGAGTCACAGATATTGCGCTTGCTACCACCATTATGCCCAAGATGCTTGGAATTTTCTGGTTTCATGTGCCAGACATTTATTTTGATTCCTGTTTGCTTCAAATGTGGCTCATCCACACATTTCAGGGCATAGAGTCAGGCCTTCTGTTGGCCATGGCTGTGGACCGTTATGTGGCCATCTGTTATCCACTAAGACATGCTGCCATCGTCACGCACCGCCTAGTCACCCAGATAGGGGCAGTGGTAACACTCAGGGCCGCTTTCCTAGTAGCCCCGTGCCTAATACTGATAAAGTTCCGGTTTCAGTTTTACCATACAACCATCATCTCCCACTGCTACTGTGAGCATATGGCCATTGTGAAACTGGCTGCATCAGATGTGCGGGTCAACAAAATCTATGGCTTGTTTGTGGCATTCACCGTTGCAGTGTTCGACCTCACATTCATCACTTTGTCTTATGCACAGATCTTTTCCACAGTTTTTCATTTACCCCAGAAGGAGGCTCGGTTGAAAGCATTCAATACGTGCATCGCTCACATATGCGTCTTCCTCCCGTTCTACCTCCTTGCCTTCTTCTCCTTCTTCACACATAGGTTTGGTGCTCATGTTCCCCCTTATATCCATATCCTCTTTTCTAGCCTCTACTTGCTGGTCCCCCCATTTCTCAATCCACTTGTCTATGGTGCCAAGACCAAGCAGATCCGCATTCACGTGGTAAAGATGTTCTATTCATAAAATTCACTGTGATTAACTCCTTCAACCTTCCACATTAGTAACAATCTCTCAAAATTAAATATAACATTTAAGAATCCACACTGTCTGCATTGCTTCAGTTTTGTATATTTGTTTTGTTTAATTTGTCTGCATTTTATGGTTTTCACATCATTATACTCCATGACAACTAATATTCAGTCGGTTTTGGGATGATACCGCCTAATAAGAGGAATAAACATAAAGATCAAAATAGTGAAAATATATTGTTACTTTCCTCTTTTATTTTTTATTTCCTGGTTGAATTTCTTCTCTATGGATTCTTCTCCAGAAGGATTCATAAATATGCATCTATCACTGAAATCAAATGCCGCCAACCTCTTTGTTTTAGAATGTGTAGGTACTCAAAGAAAACAAGGTTTTCATGTGGCTTGAACTTTTCAGTCACCTAAAAAGGTTTTTTTTTTTGAGAAGGTGTATTTTAAGCATATTGTGCTAAGAAACTAACAAAAAAACAAACCGGTACATAGAAGCCAAATCTTTAAGGATGTAATGAGATAAAAATATCTAACGGGCACCTAGGTGGCCCAGTCAGTTAAGCCTCCAACTAAGGCTCAGGTCATGATCTCTCAATTCATGGGTTTGAGCCACCAGTAGGGCTGTGTGTGATAGCTCAGAGCCTGGAGCCTGCTCAAATTCTGTGTTTCACTCTCTGTGCTCCTTCCCTGCTTTGTTCTGTCTCAGTCTGTCTCTCAAAAATAAATAAACCTCAATTTTTTTAAAAAAAAAGAACAGAACACTACTATAAGAAATAATTAGAGAACAAAAAGATAGTTTGTAAATTAAACAACAATATGAGAAATAAAAAAAAACAATGAAACTCTCAGAAGATAGATATAAGAAAGCAGAACAAAAGGACAAGTGTTAACTATGGGGGCTGGTATGAAAAAGTATATAGGGTCAATCCAAGAACACCATCATATGACTAAGTAGGAGTTCTAGAAAGTCAGGGAAGTTAAAACAATATATAGGTGGACCGCTGTAGGCTAGGAACATATTAGAAATTATACAAGACTATTCCAAAAACCAAACACACAGATCCAAATTGGGAGTATCCACCATGAACCCATGGAAAAAAGAATACAATTTCACAGTAAGTTAAGAAAATGAAAGCCTGTGGCTACAGACTAGCAGAAAGTATTTGCAAAATACATGTTTAACAAAGGACTTATATCCAAAATATACAAAGAACTTTTAAATCTCAACAATAAGGAAATAAACAAGTTGCTTAAAAAGTAGGAAAAATCTGAAAACATATTTCACCCCAAAAAGACATAACAAAGAGCAATAAGCATGTTTTAAGATGCTCAATATCATTTGTCATTAAGGAATTGCAAAGTAAAACAATGGGATAGCATACACACCTATCAGAATGGGTAAATCCTGAAATACTGACAAAACCAAATGATGGTGAGGATATAGAATAATAAGGACTCTCATTCATTGCTGATGAAAATACAGAATAGTACAGCCACTCTGGAAGAGAGTTTTGCATTTCTCACCGAACGAAACATAGTCTTACCATGTGGTCAGCCTTGCACTCCTAGATATGGTACCAAATGGGTTAAAAACTTATGTCCACACAAAGACATGCACATAAATGTTTAGAGCAGGTTTGTTTTTAATTGCCAAAAATTGGAGGCAACTAAGATGAAGGGAAAAACAGACCGTGGCACCTCTTTAAAATGTAATGTGAGTATTTGATTAAAAAAAAGAGAGAGCTAGGGGTGCCTGAGTGGCTCAGTGGGTTGAGCATCTGACTTCGGCCTAGGTCATGATCTTGCCATTTGTGGGTTCGAGCCCCACGCCGGGCTTAGCGCTACAGCTTGGAGCATGAAGCCTGCTTCGGATTCCGTGTCTCCCTCTCTCTCTCTGCCCTGCCCCTGCTAACATTGTCTCTCTCTGTCTCTAAAGCAAATAAACATTAAAAAAATTTAAAAAGAAGAGGGCTATCAAGTTATGAAAAGACATGGAAGAGCCTTTAATGCACAGTTTTGAGTGAAAGAAGCCATCCAGAGAAGGTTACATCTGTATATGATTCCAACTACATGACATTCTGGAAAAGGCAAAACTATAGAAATTGGAAATAGCATAAAGATGAGTGTAGCCAGGAGTGTAGGAAGAGAGAGGGAGAGTTGAATGGGTGGAGCACAGGGAATTGTAGAGTAGTGAAAGTGATCTGTATGATACTGTGATGGAGGGCATATGACATTATGTACAGGTATCCCCCACTTTTTGGAAGTTCATGTTATGCCCCTTACTCTTCGGAAAGACCTACATCAGTACCTGTTGTCACTACTTGAAAGAACTCTGAAGAGTATTTTCACTTTTACAAAAAAAGCAAAACAAACGTTCAGTGTGTGTTTTGCATTGAGTCATTACAGAGGGAGCGAGAGGAGGCCAGCCTTCCTGGGGACCCACACTCAACATCACAGCATCAACCCCCCAGAGTTCTGAACCGTGTCTCTGAGCATCTGTGCTTTATCTGGATTAATTTTGTGCATCTGTTAGCAAGACATGTCTGAAGGTGCCAGAAAACCTTAACAGAGATTATTTTGGGGGACTGGACATGCTAAAACAATTTTCCATATGAATTAATGGTAATTGCTTCTTTGTTTATGCCATTTCAGCTGAGGAAAGGTTCCATAGGAAAGTTCTACTTTTGGATGGATCTGTACTTATCAGAACCACAGAACTGTAACAGAGAAGGTGAATCTTGATGTAAACTGTGGGCTTTGGTTAATAGCAATGCATCAACATTGGCTCAATTGTTTACAAATCAGACACGCAATCAATAAGTTTTTATATAAAATGGGAGTAGTAAAAAGGACACAATAGTAGCTTCAAAAGGGAAACGAATAAGTTAGTAAACAAACAGCTGATACCTATAGGATTGGACACCAGAATGTCCTTGCTGATTTCCACAGTAATACAGGATCTAGAAGATAGCATAAAATCCCTGCGAAATGTTGAGGAAAGCTACTGGGATCCTGACGATAACAATAGACACTTGTATCTCAGTATGTTTACACATTCCTTACCCTCCCTCAATCGATAAAGGCAGAAGAAGAACCAACCCATACTTTCACGTACAGGGAAAAAAACAATCTCCTACTTTCTGAGCCAGCCCCCAAGCCACACCACAAGACTGTCTAGGGATAGAGGGTGGGGGTCAGTAGCCTACTGTTAGTGAAAACACTGGAAATACCACAAACCCCGACACAAATGCCAAAAAAGAGAGTCCCCCCTGTGATGGTAAGTAGTGACAACAGGTCTGAGGCCTTTTGAGTCAGACATTCCTCAAATGGGGAATTAATAGGAGTATTTGCAAGTGCATGGAAATAGGCTTGAAAATACTCTTGAGCAAGTGTTGATTTTGTGGGAGGAAAAACCATGACACAAATGGCTGTCAGTTAAAACTGACGAAAAACTAGTAACCACCTTACTCTGAAAGAACCCCCTCACTCTCCTGTATACAACTGTTATCAATATTCCTGGAAAACCGGAAGCATTTCCAGTGAAGAGCTTCTGTCGAAAATAGGAAATAAAAATAAAAATGTTTCTGGTGATAAATGCTCTCTCTCCCCTGCATGAACACCCACACAACACACACAGACACACTCACACACCGGTGTGTCCTAGAGAAACTACAATGACTTCGATCTGAAGTCATTCTCTCTATGAATGATTGGTAGACATGGGAATACAATAAGAAAATAAAGACAGTAGAGAAATAGACAAGAAATAGATCATATGATATAAGAATCGTTTAAAGTTGGGGTACCTGGGTGGCTCAGTTGGTTAAGCTGCCGACTCTTGATTTCATCTCAGGTCGTGATCTTGCGGTTAGTGGGTTCAAACCCCACATCAGGCTTTGTGCTGATAGCACAGAGTCTGCTTGGGATTCTCTCCCTCTCTCCCTCTTTCTCTGGCCCTCCCCCGTTCATGCTTGCTCTCTCTGGTGATAATGCTATATCACAACAAAAAGGAATACAATAAAACAGATCACTCACTGGTGTCCCAAAAGATCACCAGGAAAGTTAGAAGGAAATCTGTAAAATTTGTCTTATGTCTCTTCTACCTCCGTTTCTGTTTCCTCCATCATTTAGACTCTCCTCTTCCCCATCTCGGATGTCCTGATGAAGCCCCACTCGCTAAACATCCCCTCCCCATAACTGCACTTCACTCACAGATTAACCTTCTCTTTCTGTCTCCGAAACACCATAATCCCATGGAAAATGAATTTCCAGCAATTAATTTTAGCTCTATGTTAAATGGTTACACAGTTGATGTATGTAACTAAAGTAGATCGATAGTCTTAAGCATCTCAACATTTTCTTACAGTATTTTGAAAGTATAATATACCAACTTAATGAAAGTCCTAATGGGGTGACCCTTTGAGTATTATGTCCTCTAAACTTTAACTCAAATAATGGCGTCCAAATGAATATAGAGAACAAACTAATGCTTGCCAAAGGGGCTGCAGGTTGGAGGATGGGCAACACGGGTGAAGGGAGAGAGAGATAGAGCTTGCAGTCACGGGAATAAAAGCCAAGCATGGGGAATCTAGTCAGTGGGACTGTAATAGCATTGTATGGTGACATATGGGAACGACACTCATGGCAAGTATAGAACATACTATAACATACAGACTTGTGGAAACACAGTGTGGTACACTTGAAACTAATGCTACATTTGTTTCAACTATACTTCAGTTAAAAAAAAAGAAAAAGAAAGAAATGGATTCCAAATATTTCAATCATATAATATGAAGTACTAGAATACTGAACACCTAATAAAAACTGAAAGTAAAGGTGGTAAAACTATGCTGCACAATGATACTGACTCCAATGCAATCAAGAGGTAAAAAGGCAGACATCTCTTAAGCCCATGTTCCTCTTAAGCAAATACATTCAGCCCCCTTTGATTTGAGAATGGGGACAGGGGGAGTGTGGAAGCCACTTGTCATCCACCTGCTTTGTATCCATATCTATACCCTCCCTCATAGCTATGTGTTTATAGGAACACGCCCCCTCACACTCACATCCCACTCAAATGGGCTATCTCCTGGCTGGCATTTCACCCAACACATCCCTTGCTTTTATCCATTCTGTTGCAACTACAGATAAGTAGCACCCAATAGATTACCCTCCCTCCCTTTTATTGAAGGCCTGGGGACCCCACTTGCTAATGTGAAACCCTGTTACTTCCTGCTTGGCAGTATTTTGAAATAATATACTGTCTAATTTTCAAGCAGGGACGCAAATGGGACAGTGAATTTTTCCTTCACAACTTGTCGGGCATATCCATCCATTTAAGAGTCCAACTCAGTTTGAGGCTGCATATTCTTTAGGTTTTTAAATATTCATCGTATAATTTTAAGAAATATGTTGATTAGCTGACAAGAATCGGTGAAGTCACCTGTGGATCTTTAGTGCCTATCATGGCCCTTAGCATCATTCCAGCGGCCAATCAATGTTGAAAAGTGCATATGTACTGTATTGCCCGAAACCTATTTTGGCAAAATGAATTCCCTCCCACTTCCTTAAGCAGTATAATACTTCAGGGATACAAGCAATGATCATTTTGATGACATGTTTTTGTGTCTACTTTTATTTTTATAGGGAGTATTGGGTGGTGGCAGTGATCAGAGCTTTCAAATCTATGCTGTCTGACCCTGAATCCAACGGGACCTGGGGCAAGAAGCTGAACGTCTGTTGAATATTTTTGCATCTGTTGGAATAACAACAGTATCCATGTTGAGGATCATTGTAAAGGTCTTTACAACAGGCTATTGTGAACATTTAATAAGGTGATATTTATAAAGTGCTATGGCATATATTAAGCACTTATTAATGTGAAGCATTTTTTTCCCAAGATATGACTTAATTCTTCCATGGAAGGAGTCAGAGTGCAGTTTTAGGCTCATTAATACATCTCACTATCTTTTCACAGAGAAGAAAATATTGCAAAACAATCTAATCAGACGTCATTCAACCTAAAGTGGTGCTGCTCCTCAATCCTCAGTCAGCCCTGTGGTCTTTAATCCAGATATTAGGTCTGGAATATACTGCCATAGATGGCCCCTTTCTCTTACAATCACACCCATCACCAGGATATGTGGTATGTCCTGACTGGAATCCCAGGACTGGAAGATTCTCATACCTGGATCTCCATCCCTATCTGTTCTATGTACATTTTGGCTGTCATAGGCAACATCTTCTTGATCTTCCTGATTGTAACTGAGCGCCGTCTCCATGAGCCTATGTATGTCTTCCTTTCCATGCTGGCCTTATCAGATGTCCTGCTCTCCACAGCCACAGCCCCCAAGATGCTGGCCATCTTCTGGTTCCATTCCGTGGATATATCCTTTGGTAGTTGTGCATCTCAGATGTTCTTCATCCATTTCCTCTTTGTGGCAGAATCTGCTATTCTCCTGGCCATGGCATTTGACCGCTATGTGGCCATCTGTCACCCACTGAGATATACCACAATCTTAACCTCCTCAGCCACTGGGAAAATTGGCATCGCAGCTGTGGTCAGGAGCTTTATCATCTGCTTTCCGTTCATCTTCCTGGTACACCGACTTACATATTGTGGGAGAAACATCATTCCCCATTCCTACTGTGAGCACATGGGCATTGCCACATTGGCATGTGACAATATCAGTGTCAACATCATTTATGGCCTGACTGTGGCCCTACTGTCTACAGGACTAGACAGTGTGTTCATCATTATGTCCTATGCGATGATCCTTTGCACAGTGTTTCAGCTACCTTCCCGGTCTGCTAGATTCAAGGCCCTCAACACATGTGGTTCCCACATCTGTGTCATACTTATGTTCTATGCCCCAGCATTATTTTCCTTTTTTGCCCATCGTTTTGGGGGTAAAACCATCCCTCAGCACATGCACATCCTGGTAGCCAACCTCTATGTGGTAGTGCCCCCTATGCTAAACCCCATCATTTATGGGGTGAAGACCAAACAGATTCAAGACCGAGTAATTTTGCTTTGCTCCCCCATCAGCACGCATTGTTAAAATGAAGAATAATACGAAATGCTGGCTATTTCTGAATAAACCCCCCACCCCACTTCTCTCTCTCTCTCTCTCTCTCTCTCTCTCTCTCATTCACACACACACACACACACACACACACACACACACACACATGCGCACACACACACATACGCACACTGAATGAGCAATGGGAATAAACAGAATCCATAAGTAACTCTCAATAAACCAGAAGGATAATAAATGCCAAAATTTCCAATGTATTTTCCTAAAGCAGTTAATATTTTTGAGAAAAATAAATTAATGATATTCTCAATTCTCCTAGATATCCTATTATCTTGCATTTTAACTTATTCTTAAGCATACACAAGATAACACTAAGAAAAACATATTTTAGGGTTAAACCCAGATGGAATTGTCTTGGGTAGATCTGGGAAGTGAAAATAGTGAGTCATTGAGTGTTTGTATAGACAGTTGAAATTCTGCTGAAGTATAAACACTTCTACTGCAGTCAGTAAATACTTGGGCCAGGAACATAAAGCCACAATAAACAATAAACAATAAGCAATAATTATTTCTATATGTACCTTTTATGGCAATTAAAATGTGAGTTCTAAAAGGATATTTTCTGAATCACTGATACAAAGTCTATGTATAGAAAAGGCACATCGTATAGGTTTATTGAATGAACACATAATACTGAATGAAAACAAGTAATAAGTGAAATCAACCCACCTGAGACCACATAGACAACTTAAAAGTTAACACTTTGTTCCCTACATAGTGAAGACCTTTGGGCCAAATCATTAATGAAGCATCGTGGTGTCAACAGACTTCACCACGGGAGGGACTAACAGATGAAAAATACCATACCCAGGTCCAAAATGAAAAGGCAGTGAAAGACTAAATAGGATGTTTACACATAGTTGTATTTAAAGAGGCTCTATTCACACCAAATATTATTTTATAGAAACTTGTCTCCAGATTGTACTTTAATTTCTTCATTCAAGATAGTATTCTTACAACCTCTCCTTCAGCAGGCCTTAGCACATGCTCTGAGAATGTGCAATCTGACCTTATATACACTTGAAGATAGACAAACAATGAACTTTCAAGCATTACCTTGAACACTTGCAACCTTTTCCGGGTTAGCCTCTTTTCTTTGTTTTCTATTATGTATATGTGATGTGTGTTTGTATACACTAGACACATTAATATATGTACAATGTTATATACACATTATAAAAACACACATATATACACATGCATGTTCATGATATATATATGATATATATGTATATATACATCATGTGTATTAGATATATATACATACAAATGTATATATATACATTTGTATCAGATATATATACATATAAAACAATCAATGTGGAAAATGAAAGCATGTTGCCTTGATCCTTGGAATCCTGGATAACTACTTTGGTTTGAAATCTATGTTATATTCACTTGAATTTGATCAAGGAAATCTATTTTAAGAGTTAAAAAAATAAAAACCTTTGATATGAGAAATCTTGGTTTGCCAGTCCCACACTAACTGTATAAAATTGTCCTGTTATGTAACTATTGGTTCTTGACCAATAAAATGGAATTATTTTAGTACCTTCTTTATTGGCTTGACAATTAAATGAAATATGTCATATGATGTATTTGGAATTTAATAAAAGCAAATTTTATTTTGATGGTGTTGGTAACTTTTATGAACAGAAACATTAAAGAACTGATCCACCAAACTCAACATAGCCCTGCTAACAATAATTCATAGAAAAATGGTTGGAATGGGTCATTATCATAGATACGGAAGTCACATAAAATGTTGCTAAAAGTTGTAGCAAAGAGGATTCTGGTTCAGAAGTAAATTCTCCAAGGATTGAAGGGGAGTCAGAGAGGAAATAGAGTACAGGATGATAACAAAATATTTTTAATGAGTGGTGTAAGTGAGCCTTCAAAGAGATCTTTTTAAGGGGGGTGCCTGGGTGGCTCAGGTGGTGAAGCATCTGACTTCGGCTCAGGTCATGATCTCATGGTTTGAGGTTTGAGCCCTGTGTCGGGCTTTGTGCTGACAGCTAGGAGCCTGGAGCCTGCTTCAGATTGTGTCTCCATCTCTCACTGCTCCTCCCCCACTCAGGCTCTCTCTCTCTCTCTTTCTCTGTGTCTCTCTCAAAAATAGATAAACATTAAAAAATAATAAAAAAAAAAGAAGAGTTTTTAAGGCTTCAGTTTTGGCAGTGAGGGACTAAGAAGATACCAATTTTCCACCCAGAATGTATGAAATATGACAGGAATAAACAATGATTGAGTCATCAGCCTTAATTGTAGAGAAGCTTTCAGGCTGAGGGCTCAGGGATTGGTAGATGCTGATGGAGTCAGGATATCACTGTGTGTGCTTAGCTGCTAGAAGCACAATCACTGAGTCGTTGCCCTGGAAATTTTGAAGGGGATGCTTCATATCCTACCATCCTACCCTCGTCTTGACCACAAATTCCCCCGCTGGGTAACAGTGAGTAAGAAAAAACGGTATACCATGCACGATAGAAACGGAGAGCCCTGGAGGGGCTTAGAGAAAACTGACCTACTCTTCCAGGTACAATTAAAAAAGAAAAAGAAGAAGTGGAAGAAGAAAAGCACTAAGAGATTGCTAAAGTGAGAACCGTGTTTCATGAGAGGAAGACGCCGGGTCATTTAATATCAGACTCTGAGACCCAGCGAGTTAAAGAATACATTATCTGGGTAGCTGAGCAGTAGCAGATATAGAGATACTATGGAGTCAGAACAAATCTTCCTTTGATGGTTTCTGCTCTGCCCTAAGTGGTCTCAGACACGGTGAAACGCTGTGACATGAAGCATAGGGTATTAGGAAAATGTATCCAAAAGTGGGAAGAGGCTAAAGATACTAGTTTGCCATGTCAAAACTGTTGCAGAATATCATGTTATAATTGGGGTTTTAGCTAATATAATTAAAGAAGTGTAAGAAGTGGGGAAAGAAGAAGACAAATCCTAGGTTTTGTGTCTTAATTTATTTTTCCTTGTTTCTGTATTTATTTTCCTATACTTTGTAAAGCCAACAGAGTTCCACAAGAATGGCATACTAATCCATATTTACTTATCCTGTATTGTGTACTTAAAATTTGTTGAGGGGTAGACCTTGGGTAGTCTCATCACAAAAGAGAAAAAAATAGGCAAATGGTACAGGTGTGAAGTGATGGATATGTTGATTGGCTTCGTTTTTGTGAGTGTTTCATAATGTATACATATATTGGGTCATCAGTTACACACATCCGTTATAAGCAATTTCTGATTGTCAATTATACTTCAGTAAACCTGGGGCAGGGGTGGGGGAGAAGACATTAGTGTTTTATTGTAGCTAGAATGATTAGAAAAATGAAATGGAAAATGACATCATTTAAAATGGTAAACAAAACTGTACATGTGTCTGAAATACATATAGGAAATGTTTACTGCATATTATTCATTGTAATGATAATATGGCATCCACAGTGATCTACAAATTCCCCATAATCCCTATAAATGCTAATATATTTTATCATTTCCATGCTGATTTTTTTTTAAATTTTTATTGTGGCAAAATATCTGTACCATAAAGTTTGTGATAACAATGATTTTTAAGTGTATGATTCAGAGCAATTAATCATATTTGCAATGTTGTGTTACTATTGCCACCAGTTGCAGAAGCTTTTGTCACTCATAACAGAAACCCTATGTCTCAGAAGCAATAATTCCCCACTCCCCTGCTAACATCTAACCTACTTTATATTTCTAGGAATTTGTTTACTTGTAGAGGTGGAATCATATAATATTTGTTTTGTGTCTGGCTTATTTCACTGAATATAAGTTTTCAAAGGTCATGAATATTGTAGCATGTTTTTACCCTCTATTCCTTTATACTAATGCGTGATGTTTCCTCTGTGTGTGTGTGTACATCGTCTTGTACATTCATCTGTGGTTGTGCAGTTTGGTTGCTTCCAACATTTGGCTACTGTAAATAATTCTCCAATGAATGTCCATGTACAAGTATGTCTTTGAATACCTGTTTTTAATTTGGGGGGGGTACACACTCAGGAGTGGAATTACTGCATTACATATAATTCTGTGCCTGAGTTTTTAAGAAACTGCCAAACTGTTTTCCACAGAATGTGCACCATTTTTCATTTCCTCTGGCAATGTATGATGGTTCCAATTTTTCCCTATTGTGTCAAAACTTGTTAGTGTTTTAATTTTTTAACTGTGTTTTACATTTACTTATTTATTTTTGAGGGGCAGAGACAGAGCACAAGCGGGGTGGGGGGCGCGCAGAGAGAGAAGGAGACACAGATTCCAAAGCAGGCTCCAGGCTCCAAGCCAACAGCACAGAGCCTGACCTGGGGCTGGAACTCAAAAACCACGAGATCATAATCTGAGCTGAAGTTGGACGCTCAACCGACTGAGCCACCCAGGCACCCCTAGTGTTTAAATTTTTAAAAAAATTATACACATTTTAGTAGATGTGAAGTGGTGTCGTATTGTGGTTTTGATTTTTATTTCATGTGCTATTGGCATTTGCATATTTTCTTTAGAGGATTAATTATTTAAGTCCTTTGCCTATTTTTAAATTCAGTTGTTTATATTTCTGGATTTGAGTTGTTTGAGTTCTCTGTATATTCTGGGTATTAATCCCTTATTAGATATATAATTTGCAAATTTCCTTTTGTAGGTTATCATTTCACTTTTTGTTAATGTCATTTGATAATGTTGAAATTTTAGTTTTGATGAAGTCCATTTATCTATGTTGTTTATTTTTTTCCTCATGCTTTGGTGTGACATTTGAGAATCTGTTGTGCAATCAAAGGTCATGAAAATTTACCTCTATGTTTTTTCCCAAGAAGTTTATGATTGTAACTTTTATATTTGTGTCATTGCTCTATTTTTATGCATTCTGAGTTGTAGTGTTTATGTAAAAGAAAAACATAGAAAGTAGTCAGAAAATTAAAAAAATTACTTGACCACTTAGATATGAACTTATGTATTATAAAATCAGATACTTGCAGCACTGTGACTCTGACAAAATAGGCATTAGATCCAAAAGCAGGATACAGAATCAAGATATAGATGTACATTTACATAAAGATTTAAAATGAGACCTGTAGTTGCTCAAAATAGTTGAGGAAACACCAGGCTATCCATTAACACATGTGTTAAAAGTGGTTTCTACATTTGTGAATAACTAAATGAAATCCTTAGCCACCCAAGTCCCCAAAACAAATTCCAGATGGAGTTAAATTTCTCTCCTTTCTCCTTGTTCTTTCTGTCAACTCTATTAAAATCTCTGTCCCATTTTCACTCACCAACTCTATCTCAAGCCTGATCTTGAATTCCACCTCTGGCTCCTAACCTTAACACCCAAGGCTCTGCTACTGATGAGTAGAATTTTAGTGTTCATGAACTTGTTCCCAGGTAAAGAACCCTCACCTTGAACTCCATCCTCACCATCATATTCAGGCTGTGAGACCCTAATGGCTTTGGAGTTGCTCTCAGCTTTGGCGCCGGGTTCCAGCAGGAGACACTTACCCTCCTACAAAATATAGAGAAGGTTTCACCATCATCCATGGAGAGTAGGGGCAGAAAGAGTGAACTGGTAAGTTAAATAAGGGCATTGGAAAATTCTAAAAACTGGGAGAAACTACCCTCCTTTTCTAAGAGACTTAATTGATTCTTTTATTTCCTGTGTTGAGTATTTACGGTTCCAAATATAATGGTAAACAATTTACATACATTATCTTATATAAGTATTATTTGTTTATGTCAAATACTTGGATCTCAGATAACTTAAGTGGTTCTCCAAGATCACAAGTCATTAAGTGTTAGAACCATGAACTATCTTTATCACTGTGCTAAATTACTTTTGCTACTTCCATCACTCTTGTACAAACTGCAGAAAGTTACCAGATCCTTCAGTCTTCCATTTCCACAGGAAGCTGTCATTTCTATGCTTATTATAACCACCTTCACTGCCACAAATGACCCTGTGGAGATTTCTGTCAATGCCTTTTTTTTTTGGCATGTGGCCCATGTAGAAACACTCTGTCCTGCATCTAAACACATTTCTCTCCCACACAGTGTGTTTTACATGTGTCCTTGTTTCAGAAATACATTTTCCATCTCTTTTGTAAGGAAATATCTTAAATATGACTATCAAGAGCTTGACATTTGACATACAATAACTGACCAGAGATTGATATTCGCCAGTCGCCATGTGTTTCCCTGTATCTTCAAATGAAGTCTCGCCATGACAGTTTCGACGGTTCCACTGAGTGCACACCTGCAACCTTCAGCCTTGTTGGCACTCCAGAGAAGAGGCAGAGCACATCTGGATATCTATCCCTTTCTGCCTGGTGTACATCATCGTTGTCCTAGGAAATGGCATCATTCTTTCCATCATCCAGATTGACCCTGATTTGCACCAACCCATGTATCTGTTTCTGGCCTGCTAGCCTTTGTTGAACTTGGTGCCTCTGCAAAGTGTCATACTCATGTTCCCACTGCTCTTCCCCCTGAAAGGTCTGCCTTTCTGTGGCTACAATACCCTCACACACTCTACTGTCGCATTCAGATCTAATCAATTGCCTGTGGACATCCGCCCAATAGCATCCTGTTTGTCATACTCCAATTGGCTGACCCTGTTCATTGTCTAGGTTGATTCTCAAGGTACTGGAATAGCTCTGGGTGGAATGAGGCACAACAGTGTCAACGTCGTGCATCTGCGTACTGTGCCATGACACTTCTCCTGCTGCATCCTTGGTGCAATTACTCACTCTCCACTGTCATGCAATGCCTACAGTCTTCCACTTGGTCAATGGATGTCATAGTATTTACCGGAATTGCATAGCATTGTCCTACACTGACTGAAACTGGATGAGGCTAATCAGACGATATACGCTAGACTAGAACTTACATCAGTCTTATGGCTGATATGACCTGCATGAAAATTCCATGTTTATTGCTATGAATAGCTACAGTTGTAGTGGAAAGTAAGTGCCTCACTTCTCCGAAATAGAGATGTCTACTTGAGTAGCTTTAGAGGAGCATGGCCATGACTTTCTGTGAGACTCATTGCCATTCATCTTAATACTTGATTCCTTTGTTTTTTTCCCCCCCCAAGGATAGGCAGAATGGTCCTGGGATGTTTTTGTTTCCAAGTACATGCAACTCAGGGATACATATTTGTGAGTGGGAAAGAATCAGGACACAAAAGAGTGTGTGTTATTATTATAATGGGTGTATTGCGACAGTGGTTACTTCTGATGGATGTAGAGGTGACCCAATGACTGGGGAACCACATGAGAACATTTGCCAGAAGATGGAAATGCCATACGAATGTTAAGATTGTAAGCTACATGGTTGTATTCATTTGTCAAAATGGTACAGCTAAGATTTGCACACTTCCATGAATGTCAATTTTACTGCTAACCCTCTAAATAATAATAATGATGGCGATAATATTAATAACAATAATTATTGGGGTAGATACTGGTTGCGAGTAGGGAAGATAAAAGAATGGTATAATGTTGATAATTATTGCAGCCCCATGAGGGGTAGATGGAATCTCATTATAATGCTTGTTTTGTGCCTGTTTAAAGTTTTTGTAATTAAACAATTTGGAAACATACTAATTGTGCTGATACTAAATATTCATTGAGTGTGTGCCTTGAAGAAGAGATGCCTTTCAACTGGTACCTTACGAAGTGATTTACACAGGTGAAAATAATTTAGTACACAGAACAAATATTTGCAGTCAAAACTATTTGACTTTAAGAAACCATTTTGTTTTTAATTAGCTAATGGGTAGAAAAAACAGTGACCTGAAAACAGTGGTTTCAGCAGGAAATGACTAAAATATGTAAGCCTCTACTTTTGTCATAGCTCTGGCAGACACCAATCTTTCGGTAGTAGACATTAGGAGATCTGCTTTTGATCAACAGGAAGGGAGGGAGGGAAGGAACAATTTGAGATAAACTTCCTAGACAGGGTCTGCAGGACTCACCTTTGTTTCCTACATGGTTGTGACTTTCCACAAACTAGAATGAATATTCTTTTAAACTAGAGCCTTGAAGAATTACTGAGTATCAAGGTCTTTGTCTTAGTACAAGTGATAAGTATGTAAGTTGATGGGTGGCATCATGTATATAATTTTTTCTGCTTTTATATAATTCATTCAATTTATTGAGTTTTCTTCCATTTTGTATATATCTGTCTTTGAAAGTGCTCAATGCACAGCAATCACCAAAATGGACAAGGATATTTGTTGGACCCAGTTCTTAATTTTTCCAGATAGTTTCAGAAGCCATCCCACAGCAATAATTAGTTGCAATCTCCATGACATTCCTGTTAACTAGTTAGTATTATGATTCTCATTACATAATTGAAGAAACTCAAAGAACTTATGCAAGTTTATTAAAGTCACACAGTGAAAATTGGTACTTGCAAGAAGTAAGTCTGCAATGTGATGTTGGATGATTGAATTAAATATACTTAAGTCCCCCAGGGCACTTGGGTGGCTCATTTGATTAAGCCTCTGACTTCAGCTCAGGTCATGATCTCCCATTCTGGAGTTCTAACCCTTCGCTGGCCTCTATGCTGACAGCATGGAGCCTGGAGCCTTTTTTGAGTTCTGTGTTTTGCCCTCTCTGCCTCTCCCCTGCTCATGCTCTGTCTGTCTGTCTGTGTCTCTCTCTCAAAAAGAAACATGGAAAAAATTTTAAATAGGTATACTTATATCCAAATTCTAGCTATTTTGCTCTTAATATGTATGGGACATTGCTTGTGTTCTGACCTGTTTGAATTAAATTTACTCATTTGTAAATAGGAGATGAAATGCAGTTTAGTTTTGATGCTTTGAAGATTAAAGGAAATGATCTAAATAAAGCAATTGCACTGTTCATGGTAGAATTTTCTCAATAACTGCTTAGATTTTATTAGTCATTCATTTCCCATGAAATCTGATAGAAATGTGTGAAATCACCCCACTAATTTCATGCTGCCTGCTAAAGCTCTGTATATGGATTTTAAGTTCAAAAACATCACTCAAGTTTTTCGTCAAAATACTGATTCGTATTCACGATGAAGAATAATACATCAATCTTGCAATCCAGGTTTTTAGCAGAGTAAAATCAATTACATCAATTTCCTGTCCATCCTTTATTTTAAGAAAGCTACAGTAATTAAGAGACTCATATTGCCAAAATCACTGCTAAATCATGTGGAACACAGAGCCAAGAAATTAAGGTCTACATATGGGGTCCATTGAGATCATAAATAATATCATGGCTGTTCAACAGAGAAGTCTTCTCTACAAATAATGCTGATATCCATATCCAGACAAAATCAACCTTTTTACTATACAACAGTTAACTTGAAATGGATTATAAATCTAAATGAAATATCTAAAATTATACAATTGGTAGAAGAAACCAGAACGTTTAAAAAAATTTCTAAAGTTTATTTATTTTTAGATGAGAGCAAGAGTGAGAAAGCTAGAGCGAGGGGGAGAGAAAGAGTGGGGGAGGGCAGGGAGAGGGAGACACAGACTCTAAAGCAGGCTCCAGGCTCTGAGCTGTCAAGACAGAGCCCGACTCAGGGCTCGAACCCAGGAACTGGATCATGACCGAACTGAAGACGGACACTTAACAGACTGAGCCACTCAGGCACCCTCAAACCAGATCATTTTCGAATGATGATCCTTTAAAGATGATTCATTAGCCTACCCCCACAGCCCTCACAACTTTAGGAAAAAGGAAAGTAAATCTATCGAAGTAAAGTCAGTAGAAGAGAGGAAGAAAAAGGAAACAAAAGTATAAAATAGTCTAAGTTTTCTCGGTGACTTAACAATGAGCTATTGTTAGCCAACATGTGACAGTCTGACCTCTGAATCAATTGCATTCCACGTGACTCAATGCCATGTTATCAGTCTCCTTTACAGAGGGAATTGTGAAAAGAGCATACAAGGCCCCCTTGCCCTTTGACCTCCACCTCTTTTTCTCCCTGCAATCCATTATGAATGTCTTCCTCCATCGTACTGAAGGTATTCTTCCTAAATTTGCCAGCATCTCAACATTACGTCAAATACCTCTTAAGGTGAGCAACGTACAAGAAAGGTCTGGAAACCAGGTGCATCATATCAAGGAGAAAGGTACAATGTATATAAGTTTGTCTGGTTTTTTTAGAACTCATCATTTGTTCTCATGATTAAAGATATGCTAATTCTTCTCCCCATATGTCTAAAAATTTGAAAGCATATATCATATCTTCTTTTTATTTGCATCAAGTTCAGAATGGAATGATTCCCTCACATCTATGAGGCATAAAACACCTGCAAACTGAAGGAAGAGTGCAAGAAAAGCAGAAGAAATGTATGAAAAGGAGGGATGGAGAAAAGTTCAGTCCAATGTGCAACAACTGATTCACGGCTCAGTATGGAAGGACTTAGAAATGTCCATCATAACTGGTCATTCTGAGAAAATCACTGAATTTACAAAAATAGCTTCAATAAAATAAAAATCTGAGGAAGGAGACTGCAAGAGAATTAGAGGGAAATATGTGATAGAAAGCCCTGGTGGATACAGACTTTTCTTTCCAGAAGTGCCTAAGTGAAAGATGGGTCAAAAGGATACTTATAGAATTCATGGCATAGAAACATGCCTACATTTAAAGGTTCTTTAGATCTTTTTCCAAAGGAGGACAGCAGGAAAGGAACTGAACTCTTAAAAAATACAACATGGGTACTTTAATTTCTCTGCATTTACCCCGTGGGAAAGCGAAAAGAGGAGAGCAAGGAGATTCTGCAAGTTTTAGAACTGATTTCAGAGACATGAGATGTGATTGGGCCCAAGGGGGCTTAATTATGAGCTGCTGGGCCTCCTGTGGCTTGGGCTACTGGCTAGGAAATCTCTCAGTCCGTGTTCAGACCGGGTCCTTCTCACATTCACTGGGGAACATTACAAGTGGTGGTCAGGGGCTTTCCTCTACAGTTTGAGTTCAATAAATTTATGCTGCTGCCTCAGCATGATACAAACCTTGCTGGGAGTTTTGGTGGAGATGAACCCACCAACATAATCTCAGATAAACTGACAGAACAGGGAGCATGTCTGTTCTGCAGCAACAGAAGGAAACCAAGAAAGGCTCTCCCAGAGATACTTCCCACGTATTGGCAGATAGCCAGCAGCAAATGGCTCAGAGTTCATGACATTGAAGAGGGCTGTTATAGAGGGTGCAGATAGAAAGAAGAGGCATGGGCAGCATGAGATGGAAGTGAATGAGATGAGAATCTCAGGAGGAGAAAGAGTGGATGACAAGTGAGTGCTGAGTCATTGTATTATGAAGAGTGACCTTAGTCTTCAAGAGTCTGGTAAGAGCAGAACTGGCTCCCAACAGGAAAGGACAAGGAAGTCTTACTCTCGCCAAGTTCACCCCATAATGTTTCATTTCCAGCTTTTCCAATGATAACCACTCAGCACCCCCTCGCTCTGTAGTCATGCAGATCCTCTCCCACCTGCCTTCCCACCATCTGCACCTGTCAGGTAATGCTCCTATGTCAGCTCCTAACTCTTGAATAGGTCAGACAAGGTGATCATTTCTAAAGGATTTCTATGCTTTGGAAATCAAGGACTTTGCTGACTGACTAGTCTATCCTAAATACATGTCAGGTGATACAGCCTGTCTTCATAAATGGTCCCTCTGACTATGATTCTTCACTAGAGTTTTAGCAGCATAAACCACAGCTATTGCTGAATTACTGGTATATTTGGTGACTCTTCGGTATATGTTTAAATTTTAAAAATAATTTTTTTAATATTTAGTTTTGAGAGAGACAGAGACAGAATGCGAGTGGGTTAGGGGCAGAGAGAGATGGAGGCAGAATCGGAACCAGGCTCCAGTCTCCAAGCTGTCAGCACAGAACCTGACACGGGGTTTGAAATAATGAGCTGTGAGATCATGAGCTGAGCTGAAGTCAGACGCTCAACCCACTGAGCAACACAGGCGCCCCTAAATTTTTTTAATGTTCATTTTATGTATGAGAGAGAGAGAGAGATAATGAGCAGATGAGGGGCAGAGAGAGAGAGAGAGAGAGAGAGAGAGAGAGAGAGAGTGAGAGAGAAACAGAGAGAGAGTTTGAAATAGGCTCCAGGTTCCCTGGTGTCAGCACAGAGCCCAACACAGGGCTTGAACTCATGAACCACAAGATCATGACCTGAGCCCAAAGTCAGTTGCTTTACCTGCTGAGCCACCCTGGGGGCCCTAACATTCAGTATATGTTTAGATGATCATGAGCTTGCTGACATAATGCAACAGTGTTGGAGACAGTAGGAATGAATGAAATAACTAAAAGCTGTTTTATACAGGATAGCAACGATTTTTTTCATAAATGGTTGTTTGTTTGTTTAGAGAAGAGCCTGGGAAGGAGCAGAGAGAGAAGGAGAGAGAATGCACAGCCTGACTTGGAGCTCAGTCTCATTAACCATGAGATCATGACCTGAGCCAAGATGAAAAGTTGGAAGTGTGGGGCACCTCAGTGGCGCAGTTGCAGTCCCTTAAGCCTCAGACCGTGGCTAAGGTCATGACCTCACAGCTCAGGAGCCGGAGCCCTGCATGGAGCTCTCTGCTGTGAGTAGATCTTCTGCACCCACCCCCATCCCCGCTCCCCTGCTTGCATTCTCTCTCTCAAAATAAATAAACATTAAAAACAACAACAACAACACAGAATGGGATACTTAACTGACTGAGCCACCCTTGCACCCAGCAGATATTTTTCTATTGTACAACTTGAGAATTTCATGATTTTACATATGCAATTCTCAAAAGCAATTATCTTTATCGGGAAAGAACTTTCATACAGGGACTAAGAACCCAAGTTTTGAGGAAATTCAGTCATTAGGGAATTGAAGCAACTAAAGTTTCCTTAGTTGCTCTACAGCCCTCTCTCCTGCATCATTTCTGGAACCCCAAGGTCTGCCTTCTGTCTTCCATTTCTACTTCTACTTGGACTCCTCTTAAGGAGACTGTCTTTTCACCCCTTTATTTTTATTCATTTTTTAGGCTTGAGACTCACAATATGAGTGAAGCAATCAAATGGTCTGTATATTATTAAGAATCAATGAGCCTAAGCTTGCCGATTTTTGGTGATGGTAACCCTGAGCACTTTCAACCCCAGAAACTAACCTTTATTCTGGCTAGGTTACCTGTTCACCTGTATCGCCTAGTCAGCAAGAATGAGTCCTCTTGCCTATGCCTTGTTTCTCTAGATTTCTTTGCCTTCTAGAGATTCCTCCCTTCTAGTCATTCCGGAGCATGATTTTCAGAATTTCCATTATTTGAAGTGTATAATTCATGTCAAAGAATTCTGCTATTACTTACATAGGCAAAATAAAATAAAGTTTTACTTATAATGTAAAAATCAGCATGGAACTTTGATTTAGATTAAAATTACATGGATTTGATCATCTTTTCTCAAGCTCTATTTCACATTTTTTAAAAAAGACATCCAGTCCTACATAAATACATAATACACAGATACACGTATCTCAATATATTATGTTCATGGGTGAAGCTATTTCTATCTCACTTCTCTTTCATAGGAAGCCTTTTAAACCAAAATACTGGTTAGAGTCTGATTATGTGATTGTCCAAACTGACAGTTTCTGACTCAGAGGGTTTGGGGAAAATAATTAGAACACTAAGGTCAGCTGAAATGTGGGATAGGGAGAGATTTATTAAAATCTGATTAAAGTGCAATATCAAGCAAATAAACAAGCATAATTATTTTATCCACAGGTCCAGAAGGACATAACAGAAATACCAGCAAATTATTCCTTTACCACGTGATCTGGGTGGTTCTAATGCAGTTGGCCTGCCTTGTACATAACTTCTACTGTGGTACACTACTTATGGATGTCTTTGTTGAAAACAGTGATGTGTATCTATGGATCTTTTTCCTTTGATAATATAAACGAGATGGATGAGATTGTCTTTGAATTCTGCAAAAATCAC
>NW_026464006.1:0-22024 GCF_027475565.1 Acinonyx jubatus
GTACCCCACTGCTCACGGCACAGAGCCTCTAGGCTCTGTGCTCGCGGCACAGACCCTCCAGTTCCTGACGCCACTCACCATGTCTGAAGGCGCTCCCCGTGCGTGAAGGCACTCCCTTGGCCTGAATGGCATAGGCACTCTCTGAGGGTGCACCCCTGCCGGAGGGCATTCTCTGTGTCTCCTTGAGTGCCCTGTGCATGATGGGGCGTCCCTTGTTTAAAGGCACATGTGCTCCCCTGGCCCGAATGGCACAGGAGCTCGCCGTGCCTGAAGCTGCGCCCCATGCCTGAAGAAGCTCCCATTGCCTGAAGCCAAGCCCCATGCCTGAAGGCGCTCCCGTTGACTCAAGGGCACAGGCACTCTGTGAAGTCTTGCCCATGCCTGATGGCGCACCCCTTGCCTGAGCACACCCTGTGCCTGATGGCGAGCCCAGTGCCTGATAGCTCACACCGTGCCTGAAGTGCACAGAGGCACCCCATGCCTGATGTCGCGCCCTGTGCATGAAGCCACTTGCTGTACCTGAAGGTGCTCCCAATGCCTGAAGACAAACCCCATGGTTGAAGGTGCACACCGTGCCTGAAAACGCTCCCTGTGCCTGAAGCCGCTCCCTGGTCCTGAAGGCACACCCCTTGCCTGAAGGCACGCCCCAGGCCTGAAGTCTTGCACCAGGCCTGAATGACACAGGCATGCCCAGTGCCTGAGGGCATGCCCAGTGACTGAAGTCAGTCACCCCCAATGACTGAAGTCATACCCAGTGAATGAAGACACTCCCAACGTCACTCCCAGTGACTGAAGTCAAAGTCACTCCCAGTGAAGGAAGTTACTCCCAAAGTCGCTCCAAGTGACCAAGGCCTCTCCTGAAGTCACTCCCAGTGACTGAAGTCAAAGTCACTCCCAGTGAAGGAAGTTACTCCCAAAGTCGCTCCAAGTGACCGAGGCCTCTCCTGAAGTCACTCCCAGTGACGGAAGTCACTTGCTATGTCACTCCAAGTGAGGGAAGTCTCTCCCGAAGTCACTCCCCGTGATGGAAGCCACTCCCAATGTCACTCCTAGTGACGGAAGTCCCTCGCGAAGTCACACCCAGTGACGGAAGTCCCTCTCGAAGTCCCTCCCAGTGACGGAAGTCACTCCCGAAGTCACTCCCAGATACTGAAGTCACTCCTGACGTCACTCCCAAGGACTGAAGTCCAAGCCACTCCCAGTGACTGATGTCATAGTACCAGTGACTAAAGTCAAAGTCACACTCAGTGTCTGCAGTTACTCCCAGTGACTGCAGTCGTCACTCCCAGAGACTGCAGTTGTCACTCCCCCTGCCTGAAGTCTTCACTGCCAGTGCCTGAAGTCGGCACTCCCGGTGCCTGAAGGTATTGCAGGGGAAGGACAGGGAGTGTGAGACACAGAATTCCAAGCAGCCTCCAAGCACTGTGGTCTCAGCACAGAAACTCCCGGGGAAGGACAGAGACAGAGGGAGACACAGAATCCCATGCAGCCTCCAGGCTCTGTACTCTCACCACAGAGCCTCCTGGGGAAGGACAGAGAGGGAGGCACAGAATCCCAAACAGCCCCTCCAGTCTCTGTTCTCGCAGCACCGAGCCTCCAGGCCCCAGTGCTCGCAGCACCAAATGTCCAGGCCCCGGTCCTCACAGCACAGAGACCCCAGGCCCTGGTGCTCACAGCACAGAGCCCCCAGGCCCCGGAACTCACAGCACTGAGGCTCCAGGCCCCGGTGCTCACAGCACCAAGATTCCAGGCCCCATTGCTTGCAACACCGAGCCTCCAGGCCCCAGTGCTTGCAGCCCAGAGCCTCCAGTTCCTGAAGCCACTCACCATGCCTGAATGCACGCCCTGTTCCTGAAGGCACTCACTTTGCCTGAAAGGCACAGGCACTCTCTGAGTGTGCACCCCATGGGAGACTGCACACCCCTTGCCTGAGTTCACCCTGTGCCTGATGGCGAGCCCAGTGCTTCTTGGCGCACCCTGTGCCCGAAGAGCACAGAGGCTCCCCGTGCCTGAAGTCGTGCCCTGTGCACGAAGCCGCTCACTGTACCTGAAGGTGCTCCCAGTGCCTGAAGACAAGCCCCATGGTTGAAGGTGCGCCCCGTGCCTGAAAATGCTCCCTGTGCCTGAAGCTGCTCCCTCTTCCTGAAGGCATGCCTCTTGCCCGAAACAGCTCCAGGTGCCTGTACTCAAGCCCGGTGCCTGAAGGCAAGCCACGTAGCTGAAAGCAAGCCCGTGCGGCATGTATGAAGCCCCGCCCAGTGCCTGAAGGCACGCCCCTTGCCTGAAGGCACGCCCCATGCCTGAATTCTCACCCTGTGCCTGAAGGCTAGCCCCCTGCCTGAAGGGCACACGCATGCCCAGTGCCTGAGGTCATGCCCAGTGACTGAAGTCACTCACCCACAATGACTGAAGTCACTCCCACTGACGGAAGTCACTCTCGAGGTAACTCCCAGTGCCTGAAGTCAACCTTGACGTCACTCCCACTGACTGAAGTCAAGTTACTCCCAGTGATTGATGTCATAGTCACTCCCAGTGACTGAAGTCAATTTCACACTCATTGTCTGCGGTTACTCCGAGTGACTGCAGTCGTCACTCCCCGAGACTGAAGTCGTCAATGTCAGTGCCTGATGTCGGCACTCCAGTGAAAACAAGGCCCGCGGCACTGCATCATCCAGTGAACCTAGTGCCTGCGGCACTGCTGCCTCCAGTGAACCCAGGGCCCCTGGCACTGTAGAAGCCAGTGAAACCAGTGCCTGCAGTGGTGCATCCTCCAGTGAACACAGTGCCCACGGCACTGCCCCCTCCAGTGAACCCAGTGCCTCCCGCACTGCACACTTCAGTGAACCCAGGGCCCGCAGCACTGCACCGTGTAGTGAAACCAGTTCCCGGTTCTATGCAGCCTCCTGTGAGCCCGGTGCCTGCAGCAATGCAGCCTCCAGTGAACCCACTGCCCGGGGCACTGCACCCTCCAGTGAACCCAGAACATGCGGCACTGCACAATCCAGTGAACCCAGTGCCCAAGTCACTGCACCCTCCAGTGAACACAGTCCCTGTGGCAGTGCAGCCTGTTGTGAACCCACTGCCCGCGACACTGCCCCCTCCAGTGAACCCAGTGCCCGTGGAACCGCAGCCTCCAGTGAATCCAGTTCCGCTGGTACTGCACCGTGCAGTGAACCCAGTGCCCACAGCACTGCAGCCTCCAGTGAACAAAGTGCCGTGGCAAATTATCCTGCAGTGAACCCAGAGCCCACGGCACTGTACCATCCAGTGAACCTATTTCCCATGGTACTGAACCCTCCAGTGACCCAGTACCCGTGGCACTGCAGCCTGCTGTGAACCCACTGCCCGCGGCACTGCACATTTCAGTGAACACACTTCCCACTGCACTGCAGCCTCTAGTGAACCCACTGCCAGCGGCACTGCCCCCTCCAGTGAAACAGTGCCTGCCGCACTGCACTCTTCAGTGAACCCAGTTCCTGCAGCACTGCACAATGTATTGAAACTAGTTCCCATTCTATGCAGCCTTCAGTGCGCCCGGTGCCTGCAGCACTGCAGCCTACAGTGAGCCCACTGCCCGCGACACTGCACCTTCCAGTGAACCAAGTGCCCGTGGCACTGCACCCTCCAGTGAACCCAGTATTCGTGGCACTGCATCATGCTGTGAACCCATTGCCTGTGGCCTTGCAGCCTCCAGTGAACCCACTGTCCGCGACACTGCACCCTCCAGTGAACCCTGTGCCCGCGGCACTGCATCCTCCAGTGAACCCACTTCCCGGGACACTGCAGCCTCCAGTGAAGGCAGTGACTGATGCACTGCACCCTCCAGTGAACCCAGTGCCCGTGGCACTGCACCATGAAGTGCACCCAGTTCCCGCTTCTATGCAGCCTGCAGTGACCCCAGTGCCCACAGAACTGCAACCTCTAGTGAACCCAGGGCACGCTGCACTGCAGCCTCCAGTGAACCCAGTGCCTGCGGAACTGCAGCCTGCAGCGAACCCAGTTCCCCTGGTACTGCAGTGTGCAGTGAACCGAGTGCCCACAGCACCGGAGCCTCCATTGAACAAAGTGCCCGCGGCCATGCAACCTGCAGTGAACCCACTGCCCGCGGCACTGCATCATCCAGTGAAGGCAGTGACTGCCGCACTGCACCCTTCAGTGAACCCAGTGCCCGCAGCACTCTGGTCTGCAGTGAACCAGAGCATGAGACACTGCAGCCTGCAGTGAACCATGTGCCTGCGGCATTGCACCCGCCAGTGAACACAGTACCCATGGCACTGCAGCCTGATGTGAACCCACTGCCCACGGAACTGCAGTCTCCAGTGAACCCGCTTCCCACGACACTGCACACTCCGGTGAACCCAGTGCCTGTGGCACTGCAGCCTGCTGTGACGCCAGTGCCCCCGGCACTGCAGTGTGTAGTGAACACAGTGCCCGAGGCACTGCAGCCTGAAGTGAACCCAGTGCCCGAGGCAATGCAGCCTCAAGTGAACCCAGTGTCTGCGACACTGCAGCATCCAGTGAAGCCAGTGCCTGACGCACTGCATCCTCCAGTGACCCCAGTTCCCATTAGCACTGCAGCTTCCAGTTATCTCAGTGACCATTTCACTGCAGCCTGTAGTGAACCGAGTGCCCGCGACACTGCACATTTCAGTGAACACACTTCCCACTACACTGCAGCCTCTAGTGAACCCACTACCCATGACACTGCCCCCTACAGTGAACCCAGTGCCCGTGGCACTGCAGCCTCCAGTGAACCCAGTGCCCACGGAACTGCAGCCTGTAGTGAACCCAGTGACCGCTGCACTGCAGCCTCCAGTGAACAAAGTGCCCGTGGCAATGCATCCTGCAGTGAACCCAGAGCCCACAGCACTGTACCATCCAGTGAACCTAGTTCCCGCGGTACTGCACCCTCCAGTGAACCCAGTACCCGTGGCACTGCAGCCTGCTGTGAACCCACTGGCCCCAGCACTGCAGCCTCCAGTGAACCCAATTCCTGCTGCACTGCAGCCAGCAGTGAACCCACTCCCCGCGGCACTGCAGCTTCCAGTGAAGGCAGTGCCCTCTGCACTGCACCCTCCAGTGAACGCAGTGCCTGGGGCACTTCGCCGCCAGTGAACCAAGTACCCTGAGCACTGCAGCCTCCAGTGAACCCAGTTCCCCTGGTACTGCAGCGTGCAGTGAACCGAGTGCACACAGCACCGGAGCCTCCATTGAACAAAGTGCCCATGGCCATGCAACCTGCAGTGAACCCACTGCCTGCGGCACTGCACCCTCCAGTGAAGGCAGTGACTGCCGCACTGCACCCTTCAGTGAACCCAGTCCCCGTGGCACTCCGGTCTTCAGTGAACCAGAGCACGAAGCACTGCAGCCTGCAGTGAACCATGTGCCTGTGGCACTGCACCCACCAGTGAACACAGTACCCGTGGCACTGCAGCCTGCTGTGAACCCACTGCCCACAGAACCGCAGTCTCCAGTGAACCCACTTCCCACGACACTGCACACTCCAGTGAACCCAGTGCCCGTGGCACTCCAGCCTGCCGTGACGCCGGTGCCCGAGGCACTGCAATGTGTAGTGAAATCAGTTCTCCGTTCTATGCAGCCTCCAGTGAGCCCGGTGCCCGCAGCACTGCAGCCTCCAGTGAACCCACTGCCCGGGACACTGCAGCCTCCAGTGAAGGCAGTGCCTGGTGCACTGCACCCTCCAGTGAACCCAGTGCCTGTGTCAATGCACCATGAAGTGAACCAAGTTCCCGCTTCTAGGCAGCCTGCTGTGACCCCAGTGCCCGCAGCACTGCAGTCTCTAGTGAACCCAGTGCACACTGCACTGCAGCCTGCAGTGAACGCAGTGCCCACTGTACTACAACTTCCATTGAACCCGGTTCCCACTGCACGGCAGCCTCCAGTGAACCCACTGCGTGCGGCACTGCAGCTTCCAGTGAACGCAGTGCCTGCGGCACATCACCCCCAGTGAACCAAGTGCCCTAAGCACTGCAGCCTCCAGTGAATCCAGTTCCACTGGCACTGCAGCCTCTTGTGAACTCACTGCCCGCGACACTGCACCCTCCAGTGAACCCTGTGCCCGCAGCACTGCATCCTCAAGTGAACCCAGTGTCTGCATCACTGTATCCTCTGGTGAACCCAGTGACCGATGCACTGGAGCCTCCAGTGAACCCCGTGCACACAGCAATGCATCCTCCAGTGTAACCAGTGCCCATGGCACTAGAGCATCCAGTGAACGCAGTGCCCGTTGCACTGCAGCCTCCAGTGAACCCAGTGCCCGCCGTACTGGAGCCTCTATTGAACACAGTGTCCATGGCACTTGAGTCTTCAGTGAACACACTGCCCACGTCACTGCAGCCTCCAGTGAAACCAGTGCACGTGCACTGCATCCTCCAGTGAACCCAGTGCCCGCGGCAGTCAAGCCTCCAGTGAACAAGTCCCCGCGGCCCTGCAGCCTCCAGTGAACCCAGTGCCAGCGGCACTGCAGCCTCCAGTGAACCAAGTGCCCGCGGCAGTGGAGCCCAAAGTGAACATAGTGCTCGCGGAACTGCAGCCTCCCATGAAACCAGTGCCAGCGGCACTGGAGCGTGCAGTTCACAGGTGTCCGTGGCAATATATCCTCCAGTGAACCCAGTGCCCGTGGAAGTGCAGCCGCCAGTGAACACAGTGCCCGCGGCACTGCATCCTCCAGTGAACCCAGTGCCCGCGGCACTGCAGCCTCCAGTGAAACCAGTGCCTGCGACACTGGATCTTCTGGTGAACACACTGCCCCCGGCATTGCACCCTCCAGTGAACCTAGTTCCTGCAGAACTGTAGTCTCCAGTGAACACAGTGCCCGCGGCACTGCAGCCTCCAGTGAACCCAGTGCCCACGGCATTGGAGCCTCCAGTGAATCCCGTGCCCTCGGCACTGCAGCCTCCACTGAACCCACTGCCAGAGGCACTGCATCCTCCAGTGAAACCAGGGCCCACAGCACTGGAGATCCAGTGAACACACTGCCGGTGGCACTGCAGCCTCCAGAGAACCCAGTGCCCTCGACACTGCATCCTACTGTGAACCCAATGCCTGCGGCAATGGATCCTCCAGTGCACCCAGTGCCCGAGGCCCTGCCGCCTCCAATGAACCCATTGTCCAATGCACTGAAGCTGACATTGAATCCACTCCCCGAAGCACTTCTGCTTGCAGGACACCCACTGCGCCACCACTGCTGCTAACAGTGAACCCTCAGGCCGAGGCACTGCAGCCTACAGTGAAACCAATGCCCAAGGAGTTGCATCTTCCGGTGAACACAGTGCCTGCGGCACTGCATCATCCAATGAACCCAGTACCCGAGGCACTGGAGCCTCCAGTGAACCCACTGCCCGCAGCACTGCAGCCTCCAGTGAACCCACTGCCAGCAGCATTGCAGCCCCCAGTGAACCACTGCCTGTGGCACGGCATCCTCCAGTGAATGCAGGGCCACGGGACTGGATTCTCCAGTGAACCCATTGCCAGCGGCACTGGAGCATTTAGTGAACCCAGTGCCCGTGGCACTGAATCCTCCAGTGAACCCAGTGACAGCGGCACTTCACCCTCCAGTGAACCAAGCGCCCTAAGCACTGCAGCCTGCAGTGAACCCAGTTCCCCTGGCACTGCAGCGTACAGTGAGCCCAGTGCCTACAATACTTCAGGCTCCAGTGAACAAAATGACCATGGCAATACATCCTGCAGTGAACCCAGAGCCCGCGGCGCTGCACACTCCAGTGAACCCAGTTCCCGTGGCACTGGAGCCTGCTGTGAACCGACTGCCCGCGGAACTGCAGCCTCCAGTGACCCACTGTCTGCGACACTGCCCCCTCCAGTGAACACAGTGTCCGTGGCACTGCACCCGACAGTGAACCCAGTGCCTGCGGCACTGCAGTCTGCAGTGAACACTGTGCCCGAGGCACTGCAGCCTGCAGTGAACCCATTGCCCACGGCACTGCAGCCTCAAGTGAACCCAGGGCCTGTGGCACTGGAGCCTCAAGTGAATCACTTGCCCGCGGGACTGCATTCTCCAGTGAACCCACTGACCAAGGCACTGTGGCCTCCAGTGAATCCACTGCCCGAGGCACAGCAGCCTCGAGTGAACAAGTGCCCACGGCAATGCATCCTCCAGTGAACCCAGTGCCTGCAGCACTGCAGCCTCCTGTGAACCCACTGCCCACGACACTACAGACACCAGAGAAGGCAGTACCTGCCACACTGCACCCTCCAGTGAACCCAGTGCCCGTGGCACTGCACCATGCAGTGAACCTAGTTCCTGCTTCTATGCAGCCTCAGGTGAACCCAGTGCCCGCAGCACTGCAGCCTCCAGTGAACTCTGACCCTGTGGCTCTGCACCCTCCAGTGAACCCAGTGCCCGTGGCACTGCAGCCTCCAGTGAAGCCAGTTCTGAGTAAACTGCACCCTCCAGTTACTGCAGTGACCACAGCACTGCACCATCCAGTGAACCTAGATCCCGCCACACTGCAACCTGCAGTGAACCCAGTCCCCACGGCACTGCACCCTGCAGTGAACCCAGTGCCTGAGGCACTACATCCTCCAATGAACCCAGTGTCCGCAGCTCTGCAGCCTCCAGTGAGCCCAGTGCAGGCGGCATGTCAATTTGCAGTGAACCCTGTGTTTGCAGCATGCACCCTGCCGTGAACCCTGTGCCCGATGCACTGCAGCCTTCAGTGAACCTAGTGCCCGCGGCACTTCAGCCTCCAGTGAAGCCAGTACTGAGTGCACTGCACCCTTCAATTAATGTAGTGACCGCAGCACTACACCATCCAGTGAACCTAGTTCCCACCACACTGCATCCTGCATTGAACGTAGTGCCCAGGGCACCGCAGTCTGCAGTGAACCCAGTGACCATGGCACTGCACCCTCCAGTGAAGTCAGTGCACCCGGCACTGCACTTTCCAGGGAACCCAGTGTCCACGGCATTGTAGCCTCCAGTGAACCCATAGCCCGTGGCACTGAACCCTCTTCTGAAACCAGTGCAGGTGGCACTGCACCCTCCAGTGAACCCAGTTCCGGCAGCACTGCACCCTCCAGTGAAGCCAGTGCCTGAGACACTGCAGCCTCCAGTGAAGCTAGTGTGCGTAGCACTGCAGCCTCCAGTGAACCCAGAGCCCTTGGCACTGCACCCTCCAGTGAAACGAGTGCCCATGGCACTGCAGCCTGCAGTGAACTCAGTGCCCGCGACATTGCAGCCTCCAGTGAACAGAGTCCGCGGCACTGCACCCTCCAGTGAAATCAGTGCCCGCAGCACTGCAGGCACCAATGAAACCAGTTCCCATGGCACTGCAGCCTCCAGTGAACCCAGTGCCCACGGCACTACACCATCCAGTGAACAAATGCCCTCGGCACTGCATCCTGATATGAACCCAGTGCCCGCGACTCTGCAGCCTCCATTGAAGCCAGTGCCCGCCCCACTGTACTCTCCAGTGAACCTAGGGTCCACGGCACTGCAGCTTCCAGTGAAGCCAGTGCCTGCAGCATTGCAGCCTCCAGTGAATCCCGTGCCCACTGCACTGCAGCCTCCAGTTATCCCAGTGATCCGTGCACTGCAGTCTGCCGTGAACCCAGTGCCCACAGCACTGCATCCGGCAGTGAAACCAGTTCCGACTACACTGCAGATTCCAGGGATCCCAGTGGCCGTGGCACTGCAGCCTCTAGTGAACAAAGTGCCCGTGGCAATGCAACCTGCAGTGAACCCAGGGCCCGTGGCACTGCACACTCCACTGAACACAGTGCCCACGGCCCTGCACCCTCCAGGGAACCCAGTACCCGTTGCACTGCAGCCTTTTGTGAACCCACTGCCTGCGGAACTGCAGCCTCCAGTTAACCCATTGCCTGTGACACTGCACCCTCCAGTGACCTCAGTGCCTATGGCACTGCAGTCTCCCGTGAACACAGTGCCCGTGGCATTGCAGCCTCAAGTGAACCCAGTGTCCACGGCACTGCAGGCTCCAGTAAAGCCAGTGCCCGATGCACTGCATCCTCCAGTGACCCCAGTGCCCACAGCACTGTAGCTTCCAGGTATCTTAGTGACCGGTGCGCTGCAACCTGCAGTGAACCCAGTGCCCGCGGCACTGCACCCTCCAGTGAAGGCAGTGCCTGTCGCACTGCACCCTTCAGTGAACCCAGTGCCCGAGGCACTGCAGTCTGCAGTGAACCCAGAGCCCGAGGAACTGCAGCCTGCAGTGAATCCAGTTCCCGCGGCACTGCAGTTTCCAGTTGTCTCAGTGACCACTGCACTGCATCCTGCAGTGAACCCAGTGCCTGTGGCACTGCAGCCTCCAGTGAACCCAGTGCCCACAGCACTGCAGGCTCCAGTGAACCCTGACCCCACAGTACTGCACCCTCCAGTGAACCCAGTGCCTGTGGCAATGCACCCTCCATTGAACCCAGTGCCTGCGGCACTGCATCCTCCAGTGAACCCAGTGCCCACGGCACTGCATCCTCCAGTGAACCGAGTACCCGTGGCAATGCACAATGCAGTGAACCCATTACCCGCTTCTCTGCAGCATCCAGTAAACCCAGTGCCCCACTGTACGCTATGCAGCACTGTAGCCCCCAGTGAACCCACTGCTCGCGGCACTGCAGCCTCCAGTGAACCCAGTGCATGCGTCACTGCATCCTGCAGTGAACCCAGTGGCCAAGGTACTGCAGCCTGCAGTGAACCCAGTGCCCACGGCACTGCAGCCTCAAGTGAACCCAGTGTCCACGTCACTGTACCACCAGTGAAGCCAGTGCCTGACGCCATGCTTCCTCCCGTGACCCCAGTGCCTGTAGCACTGCTACATCCAGTTATCTCAGTGACCGGTGCACTGCAGCCTGCAGTGAACCCAGTGCCCACAGCACTGCACCCTCCAGTGAACCCAGTTCCCACTGCACTCCAGCCTCCAGTGAACCCACTGCCCATGGCATTACATCCACCAGTGAAGGCAGTGACTGCCGCAATGCACCCTCCAGTGAACCCAGTGCCTGCAGCACTGCACCATGGAGTGAACCCAGTTCCCGCTTCTATGCAGCCTCCAATGAACCCAGTGCCTGCAGCACTGATCCATGCAGTGAACCCAGTCCCTACAGCACTGCAGCCTCCAGTGAACCCAGAACCCGCGGCACTGCACACTACAGTGAACCCAGTGCCCGAGGCACTGCACGCTCCAGTGAACCCAGTTCCTGTGTCAATGCAGCCTCCAGTGAACCCACTGCCCCTGACACTGCACCCTCCAGTGTACCGAATGCCCATGGCACTGCACCCTCCAGTGAACCCAGTGCCCGCGACACTGCAGCCTGCAGTGAACCCAGTCCCGCGGCACTGCAGCCTCGAGTGAACCCACTGCCCGTGGCACTGCAGCCTCCAGTGAAGGCGGTGCTTGCCTCACTGCACCCTACAGTAAACCCAGTGCCCACAGTACTGCACCATGCAGTGAACCCAGTTCCCGCTTCTATGCAGCCTCCAGTGAACCCAGTGCCCGCAGCACTACAGCCTCTAGTGAACCCACTGCCCGTGGCACTGCAGCCTGCAGTGAACCCAGTGCCCGCGGCACTGCACCCTCCAGTGAACCCAGTACCCGCAGCACTGCAGCCTCAAGTGAACCCAGTGTCCATGGCACTGCATCCTCCAGTGACCCCAGTGCCCACAGCACTGCAGCTTCCAGTTATCTCAGTGACCGGTGCACTGCAGCCTGCAGTTAACCCAGTGCCCGCAGCACTGCACCCTCCAGGGAACCCAGGTCCCACTGCACTGCAGCCTCCAGTGAACACACTGCCCACAGCACTGCAACTTCCAGTGAAGGCAGCGTCTACTGCAATGCACGCTCCAGTGAACACAGTGCTTGCAGCACTTCACACTCCAGTGAAACAAGCTCCCTAAGCACTGCAGCCTCCATTGAACCCAGTACCCCTGGCACTGCAGCGTGCAGTGAACCCAGTGCCCACAGCACTTCAGGCTCCAGTGAACAAAGTGACCGTGGCAATTCATCCTGCAGTGAACACAGATCCCGCGGCACTGCACACTCCAGTGAACCCAGTTCCCGCGGCACTGCACACTCTATTGAACCCAGTACTCGTGGCACTGAAGCCTGCTGTGAACCCACTGCCAACGGCACTGCAGCCTCCAGTGTCCCACTGCCTGTGACACTGCCCACTCCAGTGAACCCAGTGCCCGTGGCACTGCACCCTCCAGTGACCCCAGTGCCCTCGGCACTGCAGTCTGCAGTGAACCCATTGCCCGAGGCACTGCAGCCTCAAGTGAACCCAGGGACCGCGGCACTGGAGCCTCAAGTGAATTGCGTGCTTGCGGGACTGCATACTCCAGTGAACCCACTGACCGAGGTACTGCTGCCTCCAGTGAACCCACTGACCGAGGCACAGCAGCCTCCAGTGAACAAGTGTCCGCATCACTGCACCCTCCAGTGAACACAGTGCCCGTGGCACTGCAGCCTCCAGTGAACACAGTGCCCATGGCACTGCATCCTCCAGTGAACCCAGTGCCCAAGGCACTGAAGCCTCCAGTGAACACAGTGCCCGTGGCACTGCAGCCTCAAGTGAACCCACTGCCCGCGGCACTGCAGCCTCAAGTGAACCCAGTGCCCACGGCACTGCAGCAATCAGTGAACCCATTGCCGGTGGCACTGCATCCTCTTGTGAAACCAGTACCCGTGGCACTGCATCCTCCAGTGAAACCAGTGCCCTCGGCACTGGACCCTCCAGTGAACCCACTGCCCGAGCACTGAAGCCTCCGGTGAACCCACTTCCGGAGTCACTCAGCCTCCAGTGAACTTTTCGCTGGAAGCACTGCAGCTTCCAGTGAACCCACTGCCTGCGGAACTGCAGCTTCCAGTGAAGGCAGTGCCCGCTGCACTGCACCCTCCAGTGAACGCAGTGCCTGCGGCACTTCACCCCCAGTGAACCAACTGCCCTGAGCACTGCAGCCTCCAGTGAACCCAGTTCCCCTGGCACTGCAGCGTGCAGTGAACCCAGTGCTCACAGCACTGCAGCCTCCAGTGAACAAAGTGCCCGCAGCAATGCAACCTGCAGTGAATCCAGGGCCTGCGGCACTGCACACTCCAGTGAACCCAGTGCCCGCGGCACTGAACCCTCCAATAAACCCAGTACCCGTGGCACTGAAGCCTGCCTTGAACCCACTGCCGGCGGAACTGCAGCCTCCAATGAACCCACTGCCTGCGATACTGCACCCTCCAGTGAACCAAGTGCCCATGGCACTGCACCCTCCAGTGACCCCATTGCCCGCGGCATTGCAGTCTGCAGTGAACACAGTGCCCAAGGCACTGCAGCCTGCAGTGAACCTAGTGTCCGCGGCACTGCATCTTCAAATGAACCCAGTGTCCGCGTCACTGCAGCCTCCAGTGAAGCTAGTGCCTGGTGCACTGCTTCCTCCAGTGACCCCAGTGCCCGTAGCACTGCAGCTTCCAGTTATCTCAGTGACCAGTGCACTGCAGCCTGTAGTGAACCCAGTGCCTGGGGCACTGCACCCTCCAGTGAGGCCAGTTCCCACTGCACTGCAGCCTCCAGTGAACCCTCTGCCCACGGCACTGCACCCTCCAGTGAAGGCAGTGCCTGCCGCACTGCACCCTCCAGTGACCCAGTGCTTGCGGCACTGCACCATGCATCGAACCCAGTTCCCGCTTCTATGCAGCCTGCAGTGAACACAGTGCCCACAGCACTGCAGCTTCCAGTTATCTCAGTCACCTGTGCACTGCAGCCTGCAGTGAACCCAGTGCCCGTGCTACTGCAGGCTCCAGTGAAGCCAGTGCCCGACGCACTGCATCCTTCAGTGACCCCAGTGCCCGCAGCATGGCAGCTTCCAGCTATCTCAGTGACCGGTGTACTGCAGCCTACAGTGAACTCAGTGCCCGCGGCACTGCACCCTCCAGTGAACCCAGTTCCCACTGCACTGTAGCCTCCAGTGAACCCACTGCCTGCGGCACTGCAGCTTCCAGTGAAGGCAGTGCCCGCTGCACTGCACCCTCCTGTGAACACAGTGCCTGTGGCACTTCTCCCCCAGTGAACCAAGTGCCCTAAGCACTGCAGCCTCCAGTGAACCCAGTTCCCCTGACACTGCAGCATGCAGTGAACCCAGTGCCCACAGCACTTCAGCTTCCATTGAACAAAGTGGCGTGGCAATGCAACCTGCAGTGAACCCAGAGCCCGCAACACTGCATACTCCAGTGCCTCTCTTTAACAATATAGATCTAACTTTAAGATAGTACTGATTGAATGCCTCCCTCAGGAGACCAGGAATCTCTATTCTACAAGAGGATCCTTTGAAGGATTTTCTAAAATAATGTGCACATACTCTGAACTCGAGGTCCTCGACATATAATTTGACAACAGTAACCAAAATAGCAAAAAGGGGAAACAAATGATCCTTTGGCACCTTTTCTGTGCCATGTCTGTGCTGGTCCTACAGCTGAGTCTGGAGGTACTGATCATTTATTCCTATTGGATCAGCTACCATCGTCTTTATGGGCAAAATCTTCAACTGATATTGGCAGAATCCACAGTGTACCTCCCGTCAAGATTCAAGTTGATCTTGCAAAACTTCTCCCTAGTATTAATATATTTTAAATTCAGAAGACCTTCAAGGCATCAACATCATAATAGAATGTAACAAGGCTCATGGTCTCATGATCCTCTGCAGTAGTCCATATAAGACCTCTATTATACCTGTGAAAAAACCCAACTGCTGTGGATAGTATTTTGTCCAGGACTTCTGAGAAATCAATAGCACTGTAATCCCTCGACATCCCCTTATTCCCAAACCTCACACTCTACCAATATCCACTCTTCCTGAAAGCAAAGTTTTCACTCTACACGACCCATGTGGTGTAGTTTTTAGCATTCTAGTTGATAAGGATAGCCAGTATCTTTTTATCTTCACATGCAGGGAATGACAATACATCTGGACTGCAACATCCCTGGGTTTCACAGAGTGCTTCATGTTTCCCACAAACCTTAAAGGCCGATTTGGATGATGGAAAGCGTTCTTCAGGCTCTACTTTGTTACAATGTGTAGATGATTTGCTTCTCTGCTCCCCTGCTCATGCCTCTTCACACGAAGACAGCACCCCACTGGGAAAACTTTTGGTTTTAAAATGCCCATAAAGTCTCCAAAGAAAAACTACAGTTTGCTCAAACTCAGGTTAGGTATTTAGCTCACCTGTTCTCAGAACAAGGCCGACATCTAGATCCAGGCACACTCAAGGCATCCACAATCTCTCACAACTTAAATCTAACAGCCAATTACAAGGCTTTCTTGGACTTGCTGTCTACTCTCAAAACTGAATTGCAAATTTCTCTCTTAAGGCTCAGCTCAATGCAGGCTTTCAGACACCTGGGAAATATCTGAAAAGGTAAAAAGAAAAAAAAAAGTAGTCCTTACTTCAAAAGCAACATTAGCGTTAGACACAAAGGGATTGTGATGAAAGGTTTAGGGAGAAAATATGTGATTTCATGGTGCTCTATCCATGGTCCTGTACCCTCATGTCTCATCAAATTATACCGTTTAACTTGAGGCTTTGTTGTATGTAAATTATACCTCATTAAAGAGAGTTTCAAAACATAAAATACTAGAAGCAAATGTTGCAAAGTTCCTTTAAAATCCTGAAGTGCATTGGTGATATGAGTCTGCCTGCCCATGTCTCAAAAATCCAAAATAATAAGACATTTAAAAAATTAATAATAGCAGAGTAAGCGGATCCTGAGCTCACCTTGTCCCATGTGTTCAACTACATAATATCCACATCCAAGTCCATGAACCAAAGAGCAATCCAAAGACTGGCAGAAGAAACTCCACACCTAAATAGAGAGAACCTGCATCAGAAAGGTTACGAAGGTCAGAAAGGTAGAGTCTGGCTGCCTGCAGAATGGGCAGAGAACGTGAGCCCTCACACCATGGAGCTCACACAGTGAAGACTAATATCCATAACATTTGGCATTAAAACCCAGAGGGGCTGAATTCCCTTGAGTTTAGATCCTGGAGGTTTGGAGGTCAGCTGGCCCAGCACTGGGTGATATAGGAGGATGAGTGATAGCCAGGTACCTGCCTGTGTAGAGAGGCAATGTAAACATGGCATTTTACACAATGCAGAGGCAACAGGAGACACATGCATTCATGCTGATTACTGAGTGTGTTGGGGGACTTCTCCAACAATGAGGGAGCTCACAGACACCATTCTTCTCCCCCAGCCTCCCAGAATAAGCATAGAAGCACCCACCAGAGGGTGAGGCTGCACAGACACTTGCTAACTAACCCGTTAGCAGCGCGCCAGTCCCAAGGGTTCACAGGAGGACTCACCACACCAAGTCTGCTGGTCTCAGGGCAAACATTCTTAAAACCACAAGGGCACCCTATCCAACAAGCTGCATGCATAGCTGCCACAGCACGCTGTGCGCATCTGCACCTCACCCGGCTGTGCCTATGTAGGCAACCTCATCTGTCACACCCAGCCACATATCCCCAGGCACAGACATGCTCTGTGCATATCCTCAAGCCCCTAGCTTCCACCGCTGGTTCACAGCCCCCAGGCACCAAAGGACATCGGGAAATCTGGCATAGGACTAGTAGCCCTGTGAAATTTTGCTAACACTCCTGTAGTGGTACCAAGTTACTCAGCGGGCATACTACCTTACAGCTGGCTTGCCTGAGTCCCACTGACACTATTGAGTGTAAGCACAGCCCACAACAGGCACGCAATCAGTGCGGACATCTACACTAAAAGGAAAAGTAACACAGACACAACAGCAGCATGGAATGAGCAATACCCTTGCAATATCCTCCTGAAGGTCCAGGTCCTATAAATGGATACGTGCACTATCGAGGACTCCAGGACCTCTTTTTCATACCGTCGTTAATTTCAAGATCAAGAGGCACAGCTGACTTTCTTAACACAGAGTAATAGAGCCCGAGAGACAGACAAAATGGACACACAGAGATGTTTACCCACAATGAAAGACGTAGTCAAAGTCACAGTGAGAGATCTAAGCCAAAGAGATATAAATAACATACCTGATACTGAATTTAAAGCAATGATCACAAGGATACTCACTGGAGTTGTGAAATGAGTAGAAGAGTGAGACCCCTGACATAGAGATAAGAAATAACACAGTACACATTGAGGACACAATAAAGGGGAACCAAGCTAGCTGGAATGAACAGAGGGATGGAAGAAGCAGCCGAACAAACTAGTGACCTCGAAGACTGAGTGATGGAAATTAATCACACTGAACCAAAGAGAGAGCACAGAATTCTGCAACGTGAGATGAGACTAAGGGAACTCAGTGACTACAAGAAAGATAATAATATTCATATTGTAGGACTCCCAGAAGGAAGAGAATTTGGGGCTGAAAATTTATTTGAGGAAATAATAGCTGAAAACGTCCCTAATTGGTGGAGGGAAACAAATATCCACATCCAGGAGACTAAAGAACTCCCATCAACATCAACAAAATCAGGCCAACACACAAACATAATGTAACCAAACTTGCAAATTACAGTGAGAGTAAAGAAAAACTCTTAAAAGCAGCAAGACAAAAGACCTTAACTTAGAAGGGAAGACCCATAAGGCGAGCTACCCGGTTTCTGAACAGAAACTTGGCAAGCCAGAAGCTAGTGACATCACATATTCAAAGTGCTGAATGGAAAATTCAGCCGTCAACAATATTCTATCCAGCAAGGCTATCCTTCAAAATGGAAGGAGACACAGACTTTCCCAAACGAAAACTAAAGGAGTTTGTACCACTAAACCCTTCCTGCAAGAAATATTAAGAGGGATTCTTTGAGTGTAAAGGAGAGACCAACAGTGACAGTATAGAGGTAGAAGACACAAATCAAGTAAAAAATGAATATGTCTGCAAAAAAATCAGTTAAGGATCTCAGAGAAATGAATTTGAATTGTAATAACGTCTATCAAAAACCTAGGGAGGAGAAAATAATGGGTGCGAAGGTAAATGACCATCAACTTAATACAAACTGATAAATGCAAAAGAGGTTATATAAACACCTAACAGTAACCATATACTAAAACCAATCATAAATATGCTAAGAATAGAGATAAGAAAATCAAAATATATCACTAAAGAAAATAAGCAAAACATTAAAGAAAGGCAAGAAAGGATCAGAGAAAAACATTAGAAACCACAGCAAAACAGGCAATAAAATGGCAATACGTACACCCATATCAATCATTACTTTGAAGGTAAATGGAGTGAATGCTCCAATCTAGAGACATAGGGTGTAAGAATGGATGAAAAAACAGATTTATATGCCTATAAGTGACCCACTTTACACCTCAAGAATGATAGTGAGAGGATAGAGAAACATTGCACACATTAATGTCAAATGAAACCTGGAGTAGCAATACTTGTATCAGAAAAAAATACACTTAAAAAAAGTACATAACAAGAGACAGAGGAGGACACTGTATAACAGTAAAGGGTACAACCCAAAAAGAAGATATAACAAGTGTAAATATATCCCACAATTCAATGGGATTTATTCCCAAGCTGCAAAGGTGGTTCAATATTTGCATATCAACCAATGTGACACAATACGTCAGCAGGAGAAACGATAAGGACCACACGAATCGGGGCACCTTGGTGGCTCAATCCTTTAACAGTCAGACATCAGCTCAGGTCATGACTTCATAATTCGTGAGTTCGAGTCCCGTGTCAGACTCTGTGTTGAAAGCTCAGAGCCAAGAGCCTCCTTCGAATTCTGTGTCTCCCTCTCTCTCTGCCCCTCCCCTGCTTATGCTCTGTCTCTCCCAAGATTAATAAACTTTAAAAGAAAAGAACCATACTGTTATTTCAATACGTGCATAAAGGAGCATTTGACAAAGTACAACATCCACTCAGGATTATAACCCCCTAAACTAGGTTTACAGGAAACATACGTCAATGTAATAAAGGTTATCTATGAAAACCCTGCAGTTATAATCAACCTTAATGGGGAAAATCTGAGAGGTTTTCCTGTAAGGTCAGGAAGAAGACAAGGATGTTTACTCTTACCACTTTTAATAAATTACTGGAAGTCCTAGCTACAGCCAGAAGACAAACTAAACTAAACTAAACTAATCTAAACTAATCTAAACTAATCTAAAATAAAATAAAAACAACTCCAAATGTGCAGGAAGTGAAACTTTAACACTTTGCAGATTACATGACACTATATATAGAAAACCCTAAAGAGTCCACCCAATAACTGCTAGAACTGATAAATGAATTCAGCAATGTCACAGGATACAAATCACTGTACAGAAATCTGTTGTATTTGTAGAACACAATACTGAAGCAGTAGAAATAGAAATTAAGAAAACAGTCCTATTTACACTTGTACACCAAATAGTAAGATGTCTATGAATAAATCTAACCAAAGTGGTGAGTGACCTATACTCTGAAAAGTATAAAACAGTGATGAAATTCAAGACGACACAATGACGTGGAAGGACATTCCATACTCATGGGTCGGAAGTACAAATATAGTGAAAATGTCTATACTTAGCAAAGCAATTGACACAATTAATGCAATTTCCATCAAAATACCAACAACATTTTTCACAGAACTAGAACAGTCCTAAAATGTGTATGGAACCACAAAAGAGCCCAATCTTCAGAGTGAACAACCTTTATGTGAAGTGGTAATTACGGATGGCATTATGCCTCTGGATCTTCTGCTCCAAAACATGGTAACTCTGGCCTAAGCATTTGAACAAACGTTAGGCATATCCAAACCAAGGATCATTCTACAAAAAAAATTCTACACACATACACTCAAAACTTTGCAGATTATGTAAAATATGGAAAAATCTAAAAATTGTCACGGCCATGTGGAGCCTAAGGAGACAGAATGACTGTAATGTGCCAGCTGGGATGAGTCTGGGACAGAAGTTAAACCTGAAGAAATCTGAATACAAATATAAACTTTAGTTAATACTACCATATCTCACAGGATATTGATTGTGATCATGTATCAACTCATATAATATCAATAGTCAGAAAACAGTCTGTTGTATGTAGAGACTCAATAATATCTTCCCAATTTTTCTGGTAAATAGAAACCCATCACAAATGAAAAGATTATTAGTAATCATGGTTTTATGTTTGCAACACATGATATTATATGACTAGTTCTAATATTAGTTACTAGTGATGGACATGTACCTATTCTTGTTGTTCTTACATTGTTTAATTTAAATAACAGCATTCATGGTAGAGAAAACTGAATGCATGATAAACACTTCATAGAAACATCTATTTTACATATTTTAAGATAATAACGCATGTGTATACCACTGTATTATGTGGTATGTAAATTAAGTGTTTTTCTGATCTTGAACGAGCATGTCATTGAATGGCTTTCCATAAACGTGGTTATCCTAGATAATGAATGATACTCAGATATTACAGGATATACTTCACTTCATGCCTGAACATTGTGAAAACTAAAAATGTACACACGGCCAGATGAATCATTGTGACTGGCTCACTGATTGTAAAGAATCCTTGGTTTAATATTTTCACACATATTTTTTTTATCAGGAATACAAGAGAATCAAATGTTTCCAAATCAAAGAGATATCCAAAGACTGGAAGAACAATAGGGAATTCAAGGGGTTTCAGAAGGATAAGATGTGATCATGAAGTGGCAGTCACAAGCAAGCATATTTTTGTGGTCCACTTTGACAGGTTTGCATGAGGATATGTGACTTGCCAAAGGGTAAGTCCCGGAAGTACCACAGGGAAAGACAACGCTTTAGGAAGAGGTGACTTGGAAAGTGTGTTTCTGTGCCTACATGATGGCTCAGCAACCTCGCTGGGGGTCCCTGGGTGAAAGACATCGAAAGGCCAAGAGTAACCTAGACTCACAAAGATCTTAGTAACACAGATCAAAGTAACTTAGAGCCACAAAGATCTTAGAGCCACAGAGTTTATCTTCCTCAATGATTAGGAGATAGTTACAGTTTCACAGGATATGATCACCGGGCCGGCAGTAGATGGCTAAAATATTATTTAGGGATATACATTTAATAAAAAATGTATACATAAAATTTGGCTTTGGAATGTTAAGAAAAATCACAGGCCCATCATGGAGTTACTTATGTTAAGGCCACATGTCACTAAACCTAATTTCATTCCTGTAGGAATGTAACCTTTAACCAGTCAGCAAAGAATTTCCTAGCCAGTGCTGGAAACAGCTCATAGATCCTTGCCATTCCCCTCAGAGAGGCAGTCTTCCCTAAATAAGGTATTCCATGCCACTAATTTTTTTAAGTTTATTAATTTTGAGAGAGAGAGAGAGAAAGAGAGCACATGCAAGGGAGGGGCAGGACAAGAGGCAAAGAGAGAATCCCACGACCAAGAGGTCATGATCTGATACAGGATCAAGAGTCAGACACTTAACCAAGCCATCCAGGTACCCTGAGACTGTGGAGTTTCAAAGGTTAGAAGCCTTGGCTGGGATACAGCCCTGAGGACACTGGCCTACTCCTGAAGAGAAGGCAGCAAACAACTTGCAGGCAGATGGCATGGAAACAGTGATCTGTACAAAGCCTGGTGCACACAGTGGGGAGATTATACACTCATCGTGGAGAACATCCCTGAGAAACAGTGTTCACAATGAGGGGACAAAGAGCTAGGACAGAGGAGCTGCGTGGGGCTATTTCCCTGCTCTGCCCCCTGCCCCCTGCCCCCAGCATAAACACAGAACCGTCTGCTGGAAACAAGGCAGTTCCCACACTGGCTGCCTAAGCTGCTTACACCAACCCCACCTTCCTGTGCTCTGGCAAGACTGGCCTTCTAGGTCATTCAGGGTTGCCTCAATCCCAATGGAGCTGGCCCCTTCCACAGAAGACCAGGTGAAGCCCATGACCACACCACCTCTCTTGACCAAAGAGCGGTGCAGGGCTTCACTTCTAGTAGCAGTCGTTTCAAGTCTCATTTAGCAAGCAGATCAGAGCAGACCTAGATCAGACTCACCACATTCTGG
>NW_026464007.1:0-21947 GCF_027475565.1 Acinonyx jubatus
TGACCTGAGCCGAAGTCGGACGCTTAACCGACTGAGCCACCCAGGCGCCCCTGCATTATTATTATTATTATTATTATTATTATTATTATTATTATTTTAACCTAAACTCAAAATAACTCCGTAAGAGATGCTTTTCTTTTCCCCACTTTATAGACAAGGAAACTGAGTCACAGAGGTTAAATAAGTGTCACAAGGTCCTACTGGTAGGCAGTGGTAGAGCCAGGATTCAAATTCAATTCTGACTTGAAAGCCCGACTCCTAACCACTGCATGGTAGTTGATGGTGGAGACCATCTCAGATCCTCCGGCCTTCTTATTACACCAAGGAGGAGACTGAAGGGGAGAGAAGCTTCTTGGTAGTTAATGAGGCAGCCAAGTGTGCAGAGACAACACCTCAGTTTAGACCCGGGCTCTGCTTTCTGCAGGTAGATTGGATAAGCCACTTTAGCTTCTCTGAGCCCCCATTTACTCATCTGTAAAATGGGGGTGGTGACACCTCCTCCATTGAATTGCCATCAGCCCGAAGAAAGGATATGGTTGAGATCCGCAGCCCACCGTCGGGCAAATAGTAGGCGCTCAGTAACCGGCTTTGGCATTAGGGTCAGGGCCGAAGGTAGAACCTGTAACACCCTGTCAGTGGGAGAGGCTGGGATTGATCGCTCCCCTCCACACGGGGACTTGGGGGAGCCCTGGTTGGTGCTGCTGGCCAGAGCTTGGGGCGGGGGCGCTCGGGAAACCTTGTTAAGCTGTGTCTGATCTGTAGTTTCCTGTGGCTGGAGCCTGACTCAGTCACCTGGTTCCTGGGTCGGTGCTGGGGCAGTGCCTGTTTCTGTTAGGCAGGAAAACGGGGGCTGGGAAGACAGGAAATAGTGGGAAGGATCTGTAGGCCCAGGGGGAGAGGGGCATTGACCCAACGTGGCCGGGGAGGGACCGCAGCTAGTGCCTGGGAGGGAGAGTAGGTTTGGGAGTTAGGGCAACTGGGTTCAGATCTTGACTTTTATGAGCTGTGGACCTAGGCCCGGTCACTTCATCTCTGGTCCTCCGTTTCCTCATCTGTATAATGAAGATGGCACCGCTTCCCTTGGACGGTGGTGGCAGGGCGGGTGAGTGGGTGGGTAATACTGTGCCTGTCGCAGAGATGCTTACCGAACGGCCATTCTGTCCCCCCCCCCCCAACCGCCACCGTCTGCCGTCTGGTGGTGTCCCCAGATCTGCCGGCAGGCTCTGAAGTTCCTGACGCAGATCCGGGCCCAGCTCCTCATCAACCTGCAGCTGGTGAATGCCTCGCTGTACGAGCATGTGGAGCAGATGCGCCTCATCCGGAGGAGACGGGAGCAGCTGAAGCTTCTGGGGGATTACCTGGGCCTGTGCGGAAGTGGGGCCCTGAAGGAGCTGAGCAAGAGGTGAGCGTCCCGGACACACACACACGCATGCAGCTAGTGCCCACCCAAGACGCCCCCTTAGGAAAAATGCCAGGGCCGAGCAGAAATCACCTTCCCACTAGGTTGGGGAAATTACCGCAAGCTTTGGGAATGGTTTTTATTTGTTCATGTATTCATTTACTCGTTCATCTAACAGTTATTTACTGAGAACATACCAAGTGCTCAGCACTGAGCCAGCTTTGTGAGCTCCACACTGAGCAAGGTAGACCCGGTCCTACCCTCTCACAGGGAAGGCAGATGAGTAAGCCTAGAGCTACAACAGCCTGTAGAGCTGCTACAACAGCCTAGAGGGAGCTAGAAGGGAGGCAGGATGCCTGGAAGTACAGAGGTGAGCCCTCTAATCCAGAGTGGAGGAGGGCAGAGCCGGGAAGACTTCCTGGAGGAATGTACATATAAGATGAGCCTTGGAGAATGAGTCAGAGTTAGAAAGGGGAAGACTCAGGAAAGAGTGTTACAGATGGAAGGAACGGTGCGCTCAGGCCCTGAATGAAGGCCCCATACGAGGGAAGAACAGAGAGAGCTCTGGGGCGTGCAAGGAGGGAAGAGGGGCGCTGCCAGCACCCCGCGGTGCTCGGCCACGTGGAGGTCCCCCAGGCAGGCGCACGCGCGCGCGCACTCCTCTCCATTGGGCCCAGCAGCCCTTCCCTCCCCGGACACCCAGCAAAGAGAGGTTGCGGGGGGGGGGGGGGGGGACTGGAACTGAGGGTTCCCAACCACGTTGGAGCAGGAGAGCAGAGTAGGAAAGGATGCGGGGGGAATAAGGGAGACCAAAGGAGGAAGGACTCAGGGATTTTTGAGGGGGGACCACCTCGCTGTCTCAGTTCCTCGGATGAGTGGCCTAGAGCCAGTCAGGCTGGGCCAGCAGGGCGCTGGGAGGCAGTGTCAGCATGTGGCTTTGCTGGGCTAGAGGTGGGGGCGGGGCGGGGCAGGCCAGGTGGCAGGGGCTGTTTGGAGAAAGAAAGGCTTTCTGGGCCCGAGGGAGGCCAAGTCCGACACCTGCCCCGGAGCCCGGTGTACTTGATTTGGCTTTTCAAATATGCACTGAGGCGTCGTTCTTGCCTTGAGAGCTGAGTTATTCACACCCACTGGGCCCTGCTGGATAAGAGCACCAGTGAATGCAGGACTGGTAGGGAGAGCCAGCGAGTGCGCTGAGGTTGCACAGAGAGACAGTGACCCCTCGCCGTTTTCTGGGTGTGGAACTTTTAGTCCCCGCGCAGGAGAGGGTGACAGCCTTCTGGTTCGAGGCGGGGACGCAAGGAGCTCCGTTTCTCAGCCTCCCCTTGGGCTGAAGGCTCGGAGCCTGGATCCTGTTTCTGATTCTGTGTCTCCCTCTCTCTCTGCCCCTCCCCCGTTCATGCTCTGTCTCTCTCTGTCCCAAAATAAATAAAAAAACGTTGAAAAAAAATAAAAAAAAAAGCAGCTGTTTATTTGTACCCTTATCTCACTTCCTTTCCTAGACCGCGACCTCTCTTGAGGGCAAGAGGAACCCAGTTTCCCCACAGCACAGGAGACAAGGTTACCACTCATTCATTGGGAGTTTAATGGAAGGATAAATGGGGGGGGGGGGGCGGGTAGTAACCGGACATATTTGACATAGGACATGCTTGCGCACAGGAGCCCAGCGGAGCGCAAGCTCCAGACCCACAACTGAGCAGTTTACTGGAAGCAGAGCGAGAACAGCCCCCCCAGGCTGCCTCCGCTGGGGAATGGCAGGTGTCCACCAGCTCTCCTGCAGCTTTGCTCTGAGGACCTCACGTCCCTACTTCTCCGACTGCCCTTGTCAACGCCTGACTCGATGCCGAAGCCCGCCCCCCTACCCACAACTATGCTTCCTCGTCCCCGATCTGCGGCAGTGCCTCTGACTACCCTTAGCCTTTTTGTCCGGGCCTCTTCTCCCGTCGCCCTCCTCTTCTGTCTCCATCACCACCGGCAGGGCGCGCGCCGGGGCAGCCCTGGCCGGCAGGAGGGGGCGGGTCCTGCGACCGGAAGCCGGAAGGGGGGCCGTGAGGACGTGTTCCAAGGAAGCCAGGGCCGGACCCGGCGGGGCTGGCGACATGGAGCCGCTGTACCAGCAAACGCACAAGTGAGGGCCGCGTCGGGGCACGGGCGGGGGCGCAGCCAGGCTGGGCGAGGCCGGCTCCCCTGGCTGGGGCCTCGGGCGCCCGCCAGTGTGGAGGCCGAGTCCTTCCGCCGGGGCGCTGCCGGGGGCGGCTCGGAAGTTCTGTCTCTGGCGGGATGCCCAAGTCGGCGGCGGATGGAGGGTCCGGCCTGATGCGTGGGGACGTTGGGCCGGACGGCTCATGGGATCTTCGAGGCCGCGACTACCTGCTAAGTAGACTAGGTGAAGGGAAAGTCACACTTACAGATGATAATTGTTTGTCCAGCACCTGCCAACTCACTGCTCTGGGTTGGTAGAGATGGTGGGAGTCAGGGCCCCTACACCTAGTTTACTATTCACTTGGAGAGCCCAGGGACGTCCGAAAAAAATCTAAGGTGTGGCAGGATTGGATGGAGTGTAAAGGAACAATACAAACGGAATCTTCTTTAGTTTAGAAAGATCCATCATTGAGCTAAGGTCGTCAGAATAAGTTTCATTGTAACTCACAGCTCCTAAATGACGTCGGCCCCAACTCTTGATTGACACTAATCTGTTGTTGCTGCTACACTTTTTTCCCTTTTCTTTTGATTTGGTTTATACCAGAGACCATAATGATGAAGTGTTTGGTTTGAGTGCAGATATAAAACCTACTTGGTAACAGTTTTAAAACGACAGAATTTGCTCTTACCCTGGGAGCCCTATTCTCATATAAAAAGTATAAGAAGGGACGGGTCGCCTGTGTGGCTCAGTCGGTTGGACATCTGACTCTTGATCTCAGCTCACGGCTTGATCTCTGGGTGGTGAGTTCAAGCCCTGCGTTAAGCTTCAAGCTGGGCGTGGAGACTACTTTAGGAAAAAATTTTTATATCTATATATATGAGGGAACTTAGATAATCAGACCTGTGAGTCCACTGGAAAAGGAATGAAATAGAATTATTTTTGTGTTACTAAGAAAGGACAGATCTTTTAGTGTGTCTTTCCCCTGAAGTATTGAACCAGTCCTGGGAGTTCTGGTTCTAGACTTCTTTTTCTGATCTATAAAATGTTAGTTTGGAGCTCATAAACTTTGAGGCTCCTTTCAGCTTCATGATACTGATGATTGAGTGTCTTAAAAGGAAACACACAATCCTGCGAGCGTCAGCAATTAACTTTTGCAGTTGCAGAAATTAATGATTGAGGCTGAATTGACACAACAGTAACTGAGCATCTTAATTTTACTGGAACTTTGAACCCACTTTGTGGTTATCTCTGGCCATGTCCCTGACAGTACGTTGGAATGAAATCAGTACTTGAAAGTTCTGTATCTTGAAAACTCCTTAACTGCCTGAGCAATGAGTGGGGGAGGGAGGGGAGGTGAAAATCAGAATAAACATTTTATGCTTAAGTAATACTGCATTAGGATGAACTTTATAGATGAATAAGTGGCCAGGCTTCTATTTTTGATATTCAAGTGGTTGTAGAGGTGTCTATATTTGTCCCCTGTATAGTCTAGGATCACTCAGTGCCCTGGACCTTATTATCTCTAGAGATTCTTTGCGGTTTTAATTTTTAAAAAAATATTTATTTTTGAGAATTAGAGTGTGAGTGGGGGAGGGGGAGAGAGAGAGAGGGAGCTACAGAGTCCGAAGCAGGCTCTAGGCTCCAAGCTGTCAGCACAGAGCCCAAAGCGGGGCTCGAACCCACGAATCGTGGGATCATGACCTGAGCTGAAGCCGGACACTTAGCCGACTAAGCCACCTAGGTCCCTCTATCCCTAGAGCTTCCGATTCAGTAGGTCTGGAGCACAAGAAGCTCTATTTTTAACAAGCTCTCCAAGTGATTTTGGTGAGCAGCTGGGTGTGAAAACTGTTACCTTATCTGAAGACCAGTTTTTCCTTTGTTTGATTTTGCCTTCTGGTGAGAGGCTAAATGTAGAAGCGGCAAGGTGGGTGAGGTGAAAATGACCAGATGGTTCCCACTACTTTTAAGTAAAGCAAAAACAACCACAAATGTTTGTATGATGCCGTAAAGGTTACACAGCAATTTCATATTGCATTTGGATCTATGAGCCTTTAAATAGTTGTGATTATTGATTCATGTGTGTACCCTGTTTTATCGGAGACTGAGGCACCAAGGAGTTAAATGGCTTGTTCCTGGTTCCTCAGCCAGTCCATAGTGGGACCAGAACTTGCAACCAGTATCTTTTAACTCTAAAACTGTTCCCTGCTCGTAGGGGTCAGAGGCAGCATGGATACAAAATAGGTGTATATGAAAGGATGAGAGTAGTTCCATGGACTTTTAAAAAGCAATTTCATTTCTACAGACTGGATTTGTTTGTTTGTTTGTTTGTTTGTTTTTAGTCAGCAACAGTGACCTTGTTTTCTTACTATTAGGTCTCTCTGCTTGGTGATGTCATTACCTAAGCCCACCACGGACCCCATGTTGGACAGGGCTAAGACTTCTGGTTTCTAGTGTCCACCTCCCCCCCCCCCCCCCCCACTCCGCCCGCCCCAAGTCCTGCCTGTGCATCACCTGTTCCTTATTGGCTTCAAGTGTGTTGTCTGAATTCCCAGTTCGGTTTAAAACAGACTTGCCACATAGTAGTCCCCCCTATGCCATGCCTGCTTGCTTTGTTGTTTTGCATTTGATTTCCTCCCAGGCATGAAATGTAGAGATTGGAATCATTTTCTTGGCCGTATCTCTTCTAGTTCATTCAGAGCATTCGGAGCTTAGGTGGGAGAAGTCAGTATTGTTTCCCTGCAACTTTAAAGTTTGTCCATTGTGGCTTAGAAAACGGTATAAGCCACCTGAAGGGTGTTTATAGGGTGAGTGTTGCCATCATCTCTCACCCTGTCCTCATAGACTTTAAAAATTGGAAGGGACTGGCAAAATCTTCCATTCCAACTCCCTGTAGTCAGGAAGACCCTTTATAAAACCCGAAGCAGTTCATGTACCCTGTGTTTAAACATGCAGGAGCTCTTTTTCTTCTTCCTTTTTTTTCTTTTTTCTTTTTTTTAAGTTTAGAGAGAGAAAGAACACGAGTTGGGGGGGCGGGGTGCGCAGAGAGAGGGAGAACCCCAAGCAGGCTCCCAGCTGTCAGCGCAGAGCCCGCCCGACACGGGGCTCGAACCCATGAACCATGAGATCATGACCTGAGCCTACCAAGAGTCGACGCTCAACTGACTGAGCCACCCAGGCGCCCCCCTTCTTCCTTTGCTTGAAGAGAGAGAGTTCATAATTATTCTGGGGTTTTTGTGGGGAGGGGCAGGTTGAGCTGAAAGCTACCCTCTTGAATGGGGCTCTTGGTTCTGGCTCTCCCTTCAGGAGCCGCAGTGGAGAATGAGCCCATTCCTCTGCCTGTATGTCAGCTCTACGTATTTGAAAAGCACCAGCTGCCCCATTTTAATGGAGGTTTTTTTTTCCTCTTTTCTTTTTTCTCTTTTCTTTTCTCTTTTCTCTTCTCTTCTCTTCTCTTCTCTTCTCTTCTCTTCTCTTCTCTTCTCTTCTCTTCTCTTCTCAGAGGCTTATTATCACTAGCTCTTTTGACCATTCCTCTTCATGACTTGACTTCTAGACTCTTTCCCGGTCATCCTCTTCATCCATCTTCCGTCAGGGGAAGTCTTTAATAGGGGCCTTTAACAGACAGCTCCCAGGATGGAATGCCACTTGATATTGTACATTGGGGACTTTTTAAAAAAGTCTTAAGTGGGAATGCTTTTCATCCCTGACAAATTTAATTTTACTATTTTAGCCTAAATGAAAATATCACTATTTGTTTTGTGGTACAACATCCTAACCTAGGCTCATTATAGCACAGAGTGATGTGCAAATGTCATCAACGTAAGTTGGTTTGTTAAAAATCTTGAACAAAACGTAGAGCTGAAGGCAGTCCTGTGGTAGAATGCTGGAAATCTTGGCTAGCATCCCTTGGGTACCATTATTTAGCCTGCCATGAAGCTCTCGTCCTTAAAGTTTAAAGTATTTGTCAATCCATGGGAGAAATGTACTATCTCATTATTTTGACTTTGCATTCTTCTGATTACTAGTCAAGTGGAATAATAGATATAGATATAGATATGTTTGGGTTTTCTTTTCTGTCATTTGCTCTTTGCCCATTTTACAAAAGTGCTTTGACTTTTCCTGTTGATTTGCAGCATTTTTTAATATACTCTAGACATTAGTCCTTTCTTATCTGCCGCGGGTATCTTCCAGTCTCTGCCTGTCTTTTTATTTTATTTTTTTAGAGCGTCTTTGGTGTAGACAGGTGTTTTGTTTTAATGTAGTCAAATTGACGAGTCTTGTGGTGTGTGTGGTTTGGGGGACAGTATTGTTTTTTGCCTTGTTTAGGAAATTCTTCTTCAACCTGAAGTCATAGTATGCATTCCTGTATTTTCTCCAGAAAAGTTTAAAGCCTTGCCTTTTACATTTGGGCTTTAAACCATCTTGCGTTTCTTTTTGTGTCTGGACTCTATTCTTTGCTCCTGGGTCAGGGTTAGGGTTTGTCGTCTCCGCACTGCAATGATGTTGTTTTGTTTGGTTTTGTGTTGTTATTATGGCTTTGTCATAAGTCCTCATAGCAGGTGGACCAGGTCATCCCTCTCATACTTGATTCAGAGTTGTCTTGGATACTCTTTGCCCCCTGCCCCCCTCCCTTTTTTTCTTCTGTTCCCGTTCCTGTCGATACTGCTAATTTTCACATTTGCTCTATGAAGCTGCCATTGACAACTTACCTCACGGCCTACGTGCAGGCCTTCGGGAAAATCCTAATTCTCTTCCCATCGGCGTCGCCGTGCAGTCCTCTTGCTGTCTCTGTGGTTACCCTGACCCAGATGTTGGTTAACTCAAGCTGTGTTCCTCCATCTACCTCCGTACCTCCACGTGCCCTCATTCTACACTATCAGGACCTATCTTACCGGAGGAGCAGTCTGGTCCCTCCATCTCTAGTGGTGATTTCTAGTTTCCTTTCAGGGCCGTGGGTCTTACCCAGGTGCGCTCAGACTCAGTAGAGCGCTGGCCTTGCTTCTGGTGCCGTGGGTCATGTTTAGAGTCCGCAGGAAAGCCCTGGAAAAGACAAGACAGAGTTGAAACCCAGTTTGGGCTTCTGGCTTGCATTGGTAAATTTGGGTTCACAGATTGCGGTGCTCATGGTGGAGGCTGGTTGCTGACCTTTCCCTCAAGGGTTGGAGGTGATATAGTTGCTCAGCAGACTGCTTTCCTGTGGCTGTGATGTGAGAGACCGGAAGCACCAGGAGCCCGTTGTTGGGGTAGCATAGGCAGTATTCCAGAACTGATCGCAGACGACTGCTAGGAAGGGCTCTGGGGGTGACCTTGGTCAAGCCCCGAGGAGCCTCCGGAGAGCACGCTAGGGCCCGCCATCTGAGACCACGCTGGGGAGCCAGGGTGCGGTGTCGCATTTCCCAATGAGGTGGCACTCGCCTGGGATTGCCAGGGAAAGGCCTTTACCGGACGGGACATCCCCGTCCTTCAGGACCTTCCTCTGATAGTTTTCTCGCACTGAGCGCCTCATCCCTTCTCCCCTCCGACCCCTACTCGCTTCCGGGCAGGCCCACCTGCTTGTAATCCACGTGCCTTTTTGCCGATCCTTTTCTTCATCTCTTCCCTCATCAGGTCAAGCTTCCGTCTTCAGAGTGCTCTTTAGAACTCACTTGACGCCACCGGGTTCCGCCAGCTTTTACTCTTATTTTCTTACGTTTCCTTGGCACCACGCCACTGCGCGGAGCCCCTCGGCTTCCTTTTTGTTTACACTTACATGTAGTGATGTTCCCCTAAATCTTCTTGGGACTTGTCATGTCTCTCTGGCCTGTCGTTCCTAATGACATTGTTTCTCAAGGACAAGGATTATATCTTTCTTGCCCTTTGACTCTCCCTAGTACAGACCAGCGCTCAGCACATCGGGTCAAAGAACAGAGAGTGGGATTGGCTGGGTCCGGATTGAGGTTTATCACTTGCTGTGTGACCTTGAACAAGTTACATAACCTTTCTGGGCTTCGGTTGTCTTATTTATAAAACGAAGATGATAATGGTCCTTTCCGCATAGGGTTATTGACTTTGCAGAATGTCTCCGATGTGGCAGGCACTTAGTAAGCGCCGCCTGTTAGTGTTCTTATTAATATTCATGGTAAAATATTAGAAACCGGGCCAAAACATGTGGCCTAAAGTGCCACTTAACAAAGTTTACAGTTCAGTGATGCTGTCGATTTAAATCAGTTACACGTTGGCATCAGAAAATTTGTCTTTCCTGACCGAAGCACTGTCGATGACTCCTGTCTCACTCATTTCCTCTCTCTTCCTTTGATAGGCAGGTCCACGAGATCCAGTCTCACATGGGACGCCTGGAGACCGCGGACAAGCAGTCTCTGCACTGTGAGTAATTAACTATGGAGACCAGAGTCCTTTCTCCTGATGACACGATGCTAATGGGCTGGGTTTCCTGACCGCCTTGCTGCCTCAGGGGCTTAATGATTCCATGCCGAAGGAGTTGTGTTGTTAGGGGTGGACAGAAAAACCCTCTGGCAAAGCCTCTGACTTCTCTCATTGCGCCCCGTGGAATCCCACAGGCCTTATCCCCCATTACCCCTCAACTCACCCTGACAGGGCCCTATGGGAATGGACCTCCTCTCCTCTGTCTTAATCTAATTACCGAGCCCTGGGAGGAATGTACTCCGTACAAATTCAGAGATGTTTAACTGGAATTGGTCATTTCTTCTGAGCTGAGAACTGTGGCTTTTTAGGAGGATTATTTAGAAACGAATAGCAATATTAATTAGTGTAGTTCCCACAGTGTGGTTTCATTTGAGAAGAGTGCTGCTTTTTGTTTTACAGTTTTCTGTTGGCCAGAAAAGGTCCTTTCTCTGAGCTGGCCACAACAGATGCCACTGGTTACCCACACGTTGCTGAAGCCACCCGTTCACCTCCCCGCTTGGCTGTCGCTATGCCCTTTTCTGTTTGCTCATGCCTCCTTTTTGGAGCGTCAAAAGCATCTCTTTTCTGGATTCTGTGCCCCTCCCTGTTCTAATCTAGAATGCATATGTTAGCTGCTGCAGGTTGGCCTAGGAGGGTCACATTGCTTCTTTACTGTTGTGTCTTTATTGGGCAAGAAGCAATCTGGGTACCTTTTTTGTTGTTGTTGTTGTTAATGTTTGTTTGTTTGTTTGTTTGTTTATTTATTTGAGAGAGAGAGAGCACACACGTAGGGGAGGGGCAGAGAGAGAGGGAGAGAGAGAGAATCCCAAACAGGCTCTGAGCTGTCAGAGACCCTGGTGTGGGGCTCGATCCCACGAACCGTGAGACCGCAACCTGTGCTGAAATCAGCAGTCGGGCACAGTCGGATGCTTAACCGACTGAGCCACCCAGACGCCCCCCTGGGTGCCCTTTTTGTACGCGGTTTAGTTCCTATCCATCTGCTTTGTTTGCCTTCCCAGCAGTCTCACTGTCACATGATTAGAAATGGAAAAGAGGCCATGTTGACTGTTTATCAAGAGGGATAAGGAAAATGACTGTATTTATCATATCTTTACCTCTGTGGATTCTTTCCTGGGCCTTTCCTAGTGATATTCAGTCTATTTTGGGGACTCCAGCATCAGCCTGCCCGTCCTTATGGAAAGCCTCAAGGGAGCTCTTCCCTGTGTTTCACACACTAATCTTCCCCTTTGTGCTTTTTTTTCTTTTAACCTCATTACTGTAGGGAATTCAATTGGCAGCCTTCTTACTAGATATTTCTAACTCGTATCTGAGAATAATCTCAAAGGAAAAGAGACCTCATTCTGTTTCAGAAGATACTGCATTTTGCTTAAAATATTTTATTTGGACAACCCAAATATTCATTTTATTTTCTAAAGGCAGGAAATGTATTTCTGCAGATTTATCTGTAGCTTTTTAAACAATTGGCATGGCTATGACATTAACAGCTACATGTATGTATGCGTGTGTGTGTTTAGAGCGACATTTACAGAATCAGTATCACTTGAATTTTTTTCCATTATTCGGTACGATATGCGTTTTTCTCCTTCTCGAATGGGTTTCTTTGAATTTATTGGATATGGAAAAAGACATGTTTATTGTATCATTCTGATTTAAGCTCACTGTCTCTTTTCCAGCAATTACTCTTTTTTCTCTTTTGTGCAGTAGTAGAAAACGAAATCCAAGCAAGCATTGACCAGATATTCAGCCATCTAGAACGTCTGGAGATTCTGTCCAGCAAGGAGCCCCCGAACAAAAGAGAGAATGCCAAACTGTGAGTGTTGTGACGCCTCTTGTCCAGGGGAGGCTGTCAGATATTCTGAAAATCCATTTACACATTGAAAAACTGAGACTCTGTGAAGATGAAGTCCCCCTAAAGGGCACGGTTTCGTTTCAGTGATATTTCCTCAAAATAAAAAGCCTGTGAGGTTTGGGGCTCAGAAGCCTGTGTCTCCTTACATTGGGTCATTTTGAAATTTTGCCTCCAATACCGTTTTTCTGGCCAGACCCGTGGCCTTACTTGAAGCCTCCAGCAGCCAGGGAGGTGTGCACTGCCCTCTGGTTCCTGCTGCATTCTTGGATTGAGATGAAATCTTGCCCTTAATCACTTCAGTCAGCCGATTTATAATGAAATACTGATCTAACATTTGATACTCCGCCATGAAATTCAAATGAAAACCCTCACCACCTCCAGCCCAGCCCCTGCTCCCAAAAGTTCTTATGAAACTTTGTTGTTGCTTTACTCGAAAGGTGCCCTTGGGCTCCTTCTTGAAAAGCGATATAATCCATGGCAGGTCAGGGAGAGGTCGTTGAGCCTGCTTCCTGTCACCTGTTCCCTGTCATGCATCCAGAATCAGAGACCAGCAGATGCTTAAGTAAAGCTGTTGGGATCTCTTGTGCTACAACCGTACTTTAACCACAGGCCGCTTCTTTGTTTTCAACATCAGTGATCAAAATCAGATCATTTTGGTGGGGACAGCATGCAGTGGTGTAGGGAGAAGTAAGGAAGCATCTTTCTTGAATACGAAGGCTGGCCGCTCAGAATGTGCGGCCCTGGGTTTCTGGAATGTAATCTCTGTCTCCATCAATTCCAGTCGTGTTGACCAGTTAAAGTATGATGTCCAGCACCTGCAGACTGCCCTCAGAAACTTCCAGCATCGGCGATACGCAAGGGAGCAGCAGGAGAGACAGCGAGAGGAACTTCTGTCTCGAACCTTCACCACTAACGTAAGCCAGGCTCCTGGTTGGGGGGCGGGAGGGGGTGGGGGGGCAGTGTCTACAGACACTCGGCAGCTCGTCGCCACTGAAACTCGGGTCCTGGAGCTTCATCTTTGTAGGGGGTGTCCGAAGCCGATCGACTGGAAGTAACAGTGGGCTTTGTGCCTTGCCACAGACACTAGACCTAGACAGGGAACCTCCTTCTCTAACACGAAAACCCGAAGTGGAAGCAGTTAAAGTGAAGGAGTGGGCAGGGGTGAAAATGACCTGGGTTTGACTGAGAGGTGGAAGTTCCCATGGTGGAAACGGTTTCTGATCAGGTAGAGATAGATGATGAGAACTGAAACCATTTGTCACGAGGGGCAGCATTTCAAAGCTGCCTGCAGGCACTTGCCATCGTGCTGTGTATGTGTGTGGTTCCCGTGTCAGATGCCTTAAAATGTTTTTGCCCCAAATCTGAGCAGCAATTTGGAGGAATTTGTTAACAGGTCTTTTGTTTTGGATGGATTGCTTGACTTGAGCCTGTTCGAAAGTGGCCTGGTTGGTGTGCATGTTTGGTTTTTGGGAGACCCTTGCCCCTGCCCCTCGGTCTTAATAGGATCCATTCCTGCACATGGCTGTTGATGGCTAGAGGACACACTGGCCTTTTTCAGGTCCCTTATAATGTATTTCCACCAAGTGAGGTGGGTTTTGGGTTGTTTTGTTTTAACAGAGAGGTTCATTTTCTAAAGAGGTCTTAGCTCTCTAAGCCTGCCATCAGAATTCAAATCAGCCCACGTTTCAAGATGCTTAAGTCTCTGCTGTGTCCACACTTGCAGGAAATTTCCCTGAGTGTTTCAGAATGTGCCTGTGTAGTTTCTGCTTCTCTAGAGTAAGCAGTCAAGTAACACTGATTAACAATTCAGAAGTGTGATGAGGACGTGTTGGAGGCATAGTGGTAGGCACAGCTGTCTGTCTTCCTTCCTTCCTTCCTTCCTTCCTTCCTTCCTTCCTTCCTTCCTTCCTTCCGGTAGTTTCAAGTTTTCATAGCTGCCTTTCAAAAGCGTAATGAACTCTACAACACGCCAAAAGGTGTGTGGGCTTTTGATCACTATGGCATTGGGTACTCAAACCTCTTTTAGGTCAGGGATGGTCGCTCAGAATTCTTTTGTTTGCATATCAGCTCGGTGCGGTGCTCTGCACGCAGTGCCCCTTAATCCAAGTTGACTTTGCCAAATGAACTTCTTGCCGGTCACTCTGTGAGCTGGAACTATGATATGTTTTTCTGAGTGATAATGCCCGATTAGGTCTACCCTTTCAGGCAGAAGGGTAAGAACGATTTGTATACAGAAGGCACTCAATAAACGCTTGTCGAATGAAGAGAAGCCTCTCTTTGATTCGTTCAAACACTGGAGTCTTGTGACCCACTGAGCATTAGCTGTATGCAGAACATTGTTGAAGATGCTGAGAGTAAAGCTTGTGAAAAAGTGAAAAGCTGTGGTCCCCGCCTGCTTCTCGAAACGCTCCCGTGTTAGCAGGGGGCACTGAGAGCAGGTGTATGAAAAGTGATTCTGAACGTATGCAGCAAGGAAGAGGTGGTTGAACCTCTTCGTGGTGATTGAAAGAGGGGAGAATGACCGTGCATGGCAGAAGAATGTGCGATTGTTGGGAGGCGGGAAAGAAGGGAACTATGGCCAGTCCTGACTGCCTTCTGTATCCAGTCCGCTTCTGGTGTAAACTTAGAGCCCTGAGACCAGTCTCAGTGTTTCTTCCCACAGGATGGTTAAGAGGGCCGGCTCTGCACTCAGTAGTGAGATACAGGCCCCACTGGACTGAACAGCTCTGTGTGATCTTAGACCTCTCTGAGCTTCAGTTTCTTCACCTCTAAAATGGGGATAGTTCAGTAACTGTGTTATAACGTTAGGATAAGGATTAAGTGAGCTTAGGGTAATGGGCATCAGGGTGGAAAGTACTTGATCGGTGTCAGTTTTTTTCTTCCTTCATTTCTTTACAGCCCTTTCTGGACCGCTGAGGAGAATTGTCCCATCCCGACTACCCATTAGGCCTTCGTCTCCTTTGTCCTTAGTCAGACTCCGTCTAAGTGCAGTGACAGCTGTAGATAAAACAGCTGCAGAACAAAAGCAAACCTGTAATACTGTGTTAAGGGAAAGCCAAGGAAAGGAACATTTGGAACAAGCAAAGTTAATAGGGGAGTAGTCAGAGAAAGCCTTCAGGAGAAGCCCAGCAAGACCTTGCAGGACTGATGTTCCTTCTTAAGTGGTGGTCATGGTGGAGAGGCAGGAATTCACAGGCCGTGTGCATCTGGCTGTCTCTCTGGCTTGGCCTTGGCCGACAGGCAGAGCAGTCAGACCCTCTGGGACCCCAGGAGCTGACCAGGCGGCAGAGCTAATCCTGTGCCTGCGTCTCTTTCACAGGACTCTGACACGACCATCCCAATGGATAGCTCGCTGCATTTCAACTCCTCCCTCCAGAAAATTCACCATGGCATGGACGACCTCATCGGAGGCGGGCACAGTATTCTGGACGGACTGAGGGCCCAGAGACTGACCTTGAAGGTGGGGGCTTTTCTGGGGGACAGGGAGGAGGCCCTTCGTTCTGGCCTCATCCACCAGTTGGGTACCCGCGTTGACGTCTTGGTTACGTATCCTCGCGTTTTGTTACTTTGGTGGTGAGACAGAGCCCTGAGTCTGGGGTCCTTTCTTTTGGAGCTGAAGTACGAGGAGTCCACAAGTGGCCACCTTCCCTTTGCCCGCAGCTGCTACTTGTGCTTGCAACGAACCATAATTTGGCATCACTTGGTATCTGGGTCTTTTTCCGTTTACTGAACTTACCATGAAAGTGGCTGCTACGATAGGCACCACTAAGACCAAGAAATCCCACAACTGCCGAAATTACAGAATGCACGATTCTGAGAAGGCACACGTGGCCACACGTGGCCCCTCGCCCTCACGTGGTTTCCCGGAGAGCCCCTCCTGCCGACCACCTGATAGCCGAGACCTTTTGTGCTCTCGTAACTGAGCCCCTGTGGGCGGGGCCGGAGGGCTGCCTGGGTTGACTAGCCGCAGGCACAGAAGGGCTTCTCGAGCATCTGGGCTGGCCCGTAGCAGCTGCCCTCTCCGTAGTCCCAGGTATTCCTAGAAGCCCCGCCCCACTGGCCGAGGCTCAAACCCCCTGGGAGTGGTTTACAGAAACATTACACAGATTCTGATGTCAGTCACGATGTTTCAGCCTCAGCCCTTTTCCTGTATCAGCTCTAATGGATAATGGGGTGTGGGCTGTGCCCATTATCAGGGTGTGGTCCCCTGTGAACGCAGCACTCCCAGCCACTGAGCTGTGAGAAACAGTCACTCGGAAGCGTGAGATTTATCTTAGTTTTTGTTGGACCGCGTTGAGCCCGTCAGCCCCGCGGGACTTCAGTACATTGCCGCACAGCCCCTGCCGCCGTCAGCAGGGAGAAGGTCAGGCAGCCCGCAAGTGACCCTCACGCCCTGCTGCCGGCCGTGGTGCTTCTGGTGGTCTGGAAGTGTGTCTCCAACAGCTTCGCGGGTGCCCCTCTTTCTGAACGGCCACCTGCTGTGATCTGAACTGATACGTGATGATTAATCTGCCCTTTCTTTAGAAAATTGCCCATATCTCGGGAAAACAGTAAAACCCTTTTAGGACAAGCCTCCCCGTGTCGCACTGACGTCGACCCGGTGGGGGGTTAGAGCTTATTGCGGAAGCGAATGTTCGCTTCCTATCAAAGTCTGATATCACTGCGGAGTCTCAGCGGCATCTGCCCCTGTGCTGTCCCCGGAAGGACGCGCAGGGCAGCCCAGTGAGGCGGTTGGGGTCGGAACGTGAGGTTTCTAATTCAGTTTCCTCTGTACACCCGCTGCTACCTACCCGCCTTTTGGTCTTGATTCTCTCCATCCTCCTCCCACCCCACTCCTGCCTAAACCATTAAAAGGAGTGAAGTTGCTGGGCCGTGGCTGGGGGAAATTTGTGGCTGGAAAGGAATACATTTTTTGAAATTTATGTTAATTTTCAGGTGATTTTAGAAGCTGGGTACTTGTATTACATGCAGGGATGAAATAATCTGCCTTCAGAGCTAAGCAGAATCTTTTTTTTTTTTTTTTTAGAGTTTACTTATAATTTACTTAGGGTGTGCGTGCAAGTAGGGGAGGAGCAGAGAGAGACAGACTCCCAAGCAGGCCCCGAGGTGTCAGCGCAGAGCCCGGTGTGGGGCTCGATCTCACAAAGTGTGAGATCGTGACCTGAGCCGAGATCACAAGGCGGACACTTAACTGATTGAGCCACCCAGGCGCCCCAGAGCTAACCAGAATCTTTAGCAAGAGCCTAAATTTCACCATCACTGTCGTTGCAAAAACATGTCTCTGGCCTCCGCTGGCAACGGTCAAGTTTGACCTGAAAGATCTCTTCCGGGGAGGCTTGTTCGTCACTGGGCTGAACCCAGGGTTCGAGTGCCTGTCCGTGATGCCTCATGCTGTTTTCACTTCTGCCTCTTCTGTCTTGCTCGTTAATGTGTTGTTCATTTAAAAACTGAACGTGGGGCATGAGGTTAGATGCCGTCCATCCTGATGGGCCACGTGTGTGGAAGCGAGTTGGGGTCTGCCCAGCATCTGTTTATACTTGCCACTTTGTGAGCAGTCAAGTGTTCTTACGAACAAAAATTGGAAAGCAGAGAGGAAGGGCAGGCTGAGTGCTGTGGGCTGTTGATTTAGGAGTAAAATACTCTTTTGGTCTTGATGGCACGTATACAAGGGGTCATTGTGTTGGTGACGGTCATTCCACGTCACCCGCTTCAGACCCTCTCGCGAACGTGGACATTGACCCACACGTTAGACGCAGCAGAATCCCGCTGTGTTCCACACAGTGAACGGGCCGATAGCCAGGATTTTGGGGTCAGGGAGCAGAGGAAAAGTTTTCTGAGGTTTCCTTTTTTAAAAATATGTAAAACATTCTCATTTTAAAATTTTCTCTTGAGGTGTAACGTACATACAGTAGGCGTACGGATCTAATTCATGCGGGTCCTTGAATTTTGACAGATGCATATACCTTTGTGACTCACACTGCTGTCAAGACGTAGACCATCCTCATTGCCCCCGGACAATCCCTCATGCTTTCCCAGCCAGCCAGCCTGCCTGCCTTCCTTCCAGGCAACCACCGTTCTGATTTATCTCACTGTAGAGTAGCTTTGCCTGTTAGTGGACTTCATATAAATGTATTACCAAGAGCGGCTTCTTCCTCTCAGGAATGTTTTCCAGGCTCATTCATACTGTTGCAAGTTGGTAATTAGGTCCTTTTTATTGCCAAGTAGTATATCCCATTGTACAGATACACTATAAGTGGTCTATCCATTCTCTGGTGGATGTACACCTGGGTTGTTTCATTCTGCTGTGTTTTCCTTTCGAAGCTTTATGTTTAATTCTGTGATCCATCTCAAATTAATTTTTGTGTATGATAGGAACTGAGGATCTTCTTACAGACATGTGTATGGTACATATGAGACATGTATGTATATATGTCCACGATATATATATGTACCAGGGTCCATCATTCCTGCACATTTGTGGAAAAGGCTTTTCTTTCCTCCTTGCTTTGCTCCGGTACCTTGATCAAAAGTCATTTGACCACAGAGTGGATTGATGCTGCTTATGCTTTTAGGTATGACCAAGAGACTGTCTCTAGGAGAAGTCCCATTCCTTGGCAAAAGGAGCTGACCTTTGTGTTTCCTTCTTTTCTCGTCCGCTCCAGGGGACTCAGAAGAAGATCCTTGACATTGCCAACATGCTGGGCTTGTCCAACACCGTGATGCGGCTCACTGAGAAGCGGGCTTTCCAGGACAAGTACTTCATGATCGGTGGCATGCTTCTCACCTGTGTGGTCATGTTCCTCGTGGTGCAGTACCTGACATGAGCCAGCCCCGCCCCGCGGCTGAGCGTCGTTCCCACCGTGCGAGAGTCTGTGTGAGTGTGTGTGCGTGAAAGAGAGAGGGGGGCCCAGAGGCTGCCTTCTTAAATGTGTGCCCTTCTTAACTGTGAAGACCACTGGGAGTCATCGTGATCTGTAACGTAGCGGGAGTTTCAGACCTGCTCTGTTTCCTGTAACACCTTGGAGGGGAAGCGAATGCTACCAAGATGCATGGTCCTAAGCAAATGAGAGTATCTCCTCTCGCTCTCACTCTGTCTCGCCCTCTCTCGCCCTCACTAGGGGTGGAAGTGATGTAAGGGTAAGGGGTGAAGAAAGAAGAGGGAGGGAAAGAATGGTTTTGCTGTTCTTGTCCACGTAGCTGATGCTCGCCCAGGGAAGGCTTTCTTTCTTTTTTTTTTTTTAATATATGAAATTTATTGTCAAATTGGTTTCCATACAACACCCAGTGCTCATCCCAAAAGGTGCCCTCCTCAATACCCATCACCCACCCTCCCCTCCCTTCCATTCCTCTTCTGCTCCTGGTCACCCCCTATGTGGCCATCTTTCCATCATTCATCTTTCGAAGCCAAGTTCAAAAAGCAGCCCTCCCTGAGAAGCCCCTCCCAACATTCTATATTCCTTCCACAATTATTAACTGAGCACTTACTATGTACCGGGAACTGTTTTAGGGGCTGGGGACAGAGACATCAACAAAGCCCCTTCCTTCACAGTGTTCGCATTCTAGGGGGAGAGGCGAGTCCCAAACACACACACAAACATATGAAGCACTTCCTGGTGGTGATAAATATTATGCAGCAGAATAAAGCCAGGGGAGTGCGGGTAACCTTGTCCTTGAAGGGGAAGTCAAGGAATACCTCTCTGAGGAGGTGACATTGAGCAGCACTGAATGAGGCAAAGGACCGGGTCACCCAAATGTCTGGGGAAGAGCATTCCAGGCAGAGGGAGCAGGCAGTGCAAAGGCTTCGTCCTCCTCCATGGTGGGGCTAGCTTCCTTCTGCCCAGGTTTTGCACACACCTGTCTTGTGCTGTCCTTCTCGTTTTATCTTGTCTTATGGTCCTTTAAGGTGTGTGTCTTCATTCTTGTACTATAGGCCCTCTTAAGGCACCAGCTGCCTTTGACCCAGCTAAATGTCCCTCACTGGGTTTTGCACGGGTCACGGCACACAGTAAGCGATCATCAAGTCCAGGAGATGTGGATGGGCAGCGGGATGATGAGCGGTGGTACTGAGGGCCAGGTGGATGGACCGAAGGGCGAGGGGAGAAGCTAATGGGTGTTTCCAGCCAGCTTGCCCCATCGAGCCTCTTAGGCCTTGTTCCTTTCTTCTGCTTCCCCGTCTCCCTTTCTCCTCCGTATCCTTTGTCCCTCAGTTCAGAGCCCTCTAAAAACCTTCTTCTCCCTGTTCTAAGGGCTGTGCCTGGCTTTTGTGGAGAGCAACTTCAACCTATGAAAGGTAAATGAAAATGCAGACGGCAGCTTCGACTATGGCATCTTCCAGATCAACAGCCACTACCGGTGCATTGATTACAAGAGTCACTCGGAAAACATTTGCCACGAGGACTGCAAAGGTCTGGCCGGGGTCTCAGGGTGGGAGAGGTGAGAGGATGAGTGGGGTCTACTCTCAGGACTTCTCTTCCCACTCCAAGCCTGGGAATGCACCCAGAGGGATGGCCCGAGGAGTCCAGGAATGCCTTTGCTGAGCAGAGGATTTGACTAGTGGCTACGATGCCCCTCCGGTTAGGAGATTCTCCGGGGTGCAGGCTCCAGAAAGGCTCTGCACACCCAGTAGCAGAGGACAGCAGCGGCCAACATTTATCGAGAGTGTGTTATATACTAAGCACTTCCCATGCCAGCTTCTCACGCGGTGGAAACGATTATGATCCCCGCTTTACAGACGAGCAAACTGAGGCTCATAGAACCAGTGCTGAATGCCAGACTGGTGGCCCTGAAGGCTCAGCTCTAACCATCAAGTACTGACTTTGTTTGGTTAATGGCCTGGTTGATTGGAGGCTAAGGGCAAACTCCCCACCTCAGAGCCACTCCTGGAGGCTCCACAGGTCCATGACTTTGCCCCTTACTCCCTCTTTCGTACTCTGATCGACATCCCTGCACTCTTCACCTGAAGAGCCTCTCTCATTAGGCAAGGTTTACCTTGGCCTCTGTGCTGCCTGTTTTTGACATTTCCTTTCCCTCGAAACCCTCAAACGTGGCGTGAACCAGCATGTACCCTAGCTAGGATGTGTGGTAGTAAACATACATTTACTCCTGCCCCTCCTGCCCCCACCCCTAGCCACCCTTGACCTCTAGCAGCCATTGTAGGGATATCTCAATGGGCCTCTGGGAGGGAGCCCTTGCCTAATCTGGAAGGACTCAGCCCCTGGGGGGGCAGGGAGAGCCAGTGTCTGCCTCAGTCTCTGGGACTGTCCTCTGTGTTCTCACGGGTGTTCTCTGTCTCCCCTTCAGAACTGCTGAGCCCCGATCTTCTCTCAACCATCAACTGTGTGAAAAAGATTGTGTCTGGACCAGGGGGAATGAAGAACTGGTGAGGAGGTCACTGTGGGACTAAGTTAGCAGGCAGAGCCCCAAGAAGGATGTAGTGACAGGAGGGGACAGGAGGCAAGGACTCGACCCCTTCTAACCGTCTAGAAAAAGGTGGGAGAGCGGCGGGGCTTGGAACTGGGACTTACAAGACTTGGGATCTGGGTCTTTCTCTGATGTTGTATTAAAACCGTTTTGGACACAGTAGCAAAGCAACTTGAGTTAGCTGAGGGAGGTGGCTTCAGAGGGGACAAGGTGTCTCACCGAGCTTACCCAAGGGGTCTCTTCTCATGAAGAGAATGGAGGCGGAGCTGGGAACTGTCAGTGTGGCTCTCCTGACAAGTTTCTGCCTCCTCGTGCATTTCCTTCACTACTTTCTTTGTAGAGCAGTATATTCTGCTCCACATTCCAGAGGACAGATCGTGGCTGCCCCCAAGCTAACGGGCTAATGTTCTGAGCAGTCACGGAGACTGGCTAGTCTCAGCCCCAGAGTCCAAGGGGCTGGGATCGAGAATCTGATTGGCTCAGCTTGGACCCATCATCCCCGGTGGTTCAATGAGCTGTAGGTGTGGGAGCAGTTAAGCAGTACCATCATGCTGGCCACGGGTGGGGGGTGGGGCTGGCCCTCTCCATAATTCGCGGCAACATTTTCTGTAAAAGGTGCGTAGCTCCTCAGCTGAGCAAATACCGCCAAAGCTGTCAGCTTCCCAATGGTAGACAGTGCAATGGTTGCATCACTTTTCTGAGCTTCAGATTGGAGA
>NW_026464008.1:0-21125 GCF_027475565.1 Acinonyx jubatus
GCCCTGTCAGCAAGAAAGCCCGCGTTCTTTCTTTGGGAGCCAGGGATTTCTGGATTGTTCTATCGCTGTCACATTTCCCATCAGTTGAGGGAGGTAGCAGTGTTGGAGCTGTAGCTATGGGGTTCTGAGGGCTCTTGCTCAAGAATCTGCAACGAGGCCTTTGTTCCCTAATTCCTGGCAAGGGCTCTTCCAGTGCTGACCCATGCCGGTTCATACTGCCCATGTGCAAACTGTCTGCTTCTCAGAATGAAGGCAACTCTCTCCTCAGGTCAGTGGGGCAAGCCGGCTCCACTTCACCCTCCATAGCCCACCAGGCCAAGCACCAAGCTCTAGGGACTAAGGACCTTCTATTCTTTGGTAGAGCAGAGCCTGAGAGCTCTCACTGAGCACAGGAGCAGAGTGAGAGTTTGCAGGCAACCCAGGGGTGCCAGCTGACTCAGTGGTGGCTCCATGGCCACTACAGGAGAGACAAAATAAATTGTCACAAATACAGCAAGAGGAAGGAACTGGGCTCCAGACAGGCCAAAACTCGACATTCGGAAGATGCTTTGCTTCATTTGCCCTCAGCCCAGAAGGAAGCCAGCTCCCTGCCCAAATCTCAGGCCCAACTACACACCAGACACTCCCTGCTGCTCTGCTTCAAATGCCCTGGGCTTCTGAATGACCACAAACTTTTGAACCTCAGTGAATTAGCGAAGATGCAGCACTGTGACAATACCGAACGCCCAGTCACAGGATTGAACCCGCCTTCTCGGTGGAAGGCAGAGCATAGGACTCTTGAGACCCTGAATTTGAACTGATCCTGAGAAGAACCCCCGCCCCCCGGCCCCCCACGGCTTGCTACAAACACCAAGGAACAAGGTCAGGAATAGGAGGACTATTCTCCTTTGGGATATCCGATGCTCATGGCTGTTACTGACCAGGGGACCCAGTTGGAACGCCACAACCCTCCCTGGATGGCTGCCAAGTGAGTGTCAGCTCCATGGCTACTAAGGAGGAATGAAGAGGCAGTCAGAAACAGGGGGATGGCTGCAGCCAGGACCAAAGGGTATTCAGTAATCCATCCCATGGGAATGCCATCAGTGTGGAATGGAGATGTTTATGTTCGTGTCCCTGAGGCCCAGCAAGGGAGCCAGCTCCCAGCTAATCCATCTGGCCCAGCCTCCCCCAAAACAGCTCTCCGCTGGACCCCTTCTGATGCCCTAGGGCTCTGGATGTCCTTGCAGTTCTGAAACCAAAAGGACTGGGCTCCTTTGTCTCCACCTCTCCCGCACTCATAAGGGCTTTCCCCATCAGGCACCTGCAGGCCAGAGATAGTAGTCTTCAAAGCCTCACTTTGTACGGAGAAGATGAACTGTAACAGATGTCCTGAAACTGGATACAACGTGGGCCAGAGTTCATCATGTTTAGAAGAACCTGCCTAGCACAATGTATTCACAAGCTGGCGTGCTGAGGAATCACAGGGACCTTTTGTGTGCTTTCGCTACAGGAGTGCTGCCGAGGATGCTCGTTGGAGCCCAGAGAGGAAGAGGCCCACATTCTTCCTTAAGGCATACACAGGAAGTGTGTCTTCTGGGGTGCTTTGTATCCATCGAGAGCGGCAGCAGAGCTTCTGAGATATGAAGAAGGCGCTTCCATACGATGACCAAGAGGTGGGAATGAGGGCCTGGTGCAGCGTGTATTCCAAAGGCTTTTCGTGTGTTGATCAGGTCATGGAGCATGCTGCACACGCACAGACTATTCTTCCGAATGACGGTAGCTCCATCCATTTGGGGCAGGTCCACATGGCTACCCATTCTCACGATACCGTGGCCTGCCAGCACCAAGGGCTCAGGGACAGGGGGCCTTGGTGTCCTCTGGGATATCAGACTCTGCGAGCCCTGCATTGGTTCAGGAAAGGCTTGGAAACGCATCTCCCTGCAGGGACCTTGGTTGTTTTGGGGACAGACACAGGGTCTCCGTGTGTGAACCGAGACCAAGTTAGGAAAGCAGCAATGGGACAGCAACGACGATAGGTGAGTCAAAGCGGTGCCTTCTAATTGGCATGGAGGACCACGAGAAAAGAGACCACGACCTTCCCCTTGTCCCATAAAGGAGGCGGGATCCACCCGCAACCTCTGCCACAGCCTACCCACAAGGCAGTGTCTCTGGACACCTGCACACACCCTGTTTTGGGGAAGGGCCTCGTCATCTGAAACCATATTGAAAATTGCCCAATGAAACCATCAACTAAACACCATCTCTATCACCACCACTAAAACACCAACCAAACCTCCAAGCCGAAAGAAGACGATAGTACTCCGAGATACTGTGTCAGAATACTTTCCCCACAAACAGGCTTTCATCCAAAGGGCTCAGGGGTGGCAAAGAAGACACACACTGCTAGAGTTCTTCATCACACATGATTTGGAGAAACTAGAGAGCAAAGGACCCAGCACAGTCTCTTTTCAATCAGGTTGTACACAGAATAAGAAAGGCCTGTGGGCTTTGACAAAAAGCGTCCTCTGCAGGACTACACTTGGGAGCCCTGTCAGCAAGAAGCCTGCCTTCTTTCTTCAGGAGCCAGGGATTTCTGGCTTGGTCCACGCCCGCCACCTATCCCTTTAGTTGAGGGAGGTAGTAGTGCTTGAGCAGAGGGTTCTATAGGGTTCTGAGGGCTCTTGCTCAGGAATCTGCAGCAAGGACTTGGTTCCCTCATTCCTGGCAGGGGCTCTTCCAATGCTGTTCCCCTCTCGGTTCTTAGTGCCCACGTGCAAATGTCGGCTTCTCAGAATGAAGACACCGCGGTCATCCAGGACGGTGAGGCAAGCCGGCTCCCCTTCACCCTCCATAGCACCGCAGGCCAAGCACCAAGCACCCAGCCACTCAAGGCCCGTTTTCCTTTGGTAGAGCAGAGCCTGATCGCTCTCACTGAACACAGGAGCAGAGTGAGAATTTGTGGCCTGCCCAGGGGTGCCAAGTGACTGACGGATGCCTCCATGGCGCCTAACGGAGAAAAAAATACATTCTCTAAAACACAGCAGGGCGATAGGAATGGGCACCAGGTGGGCCAAAGCTCCACCTTTCAAAAGGGAATGGGCATCCCCTTGCAGAGATGTTTTGCTTCATTTGCCTTCAGGCCAGAAGGAGACCCGCTCCCTGCCCAAATCTCTGGCCAGCATACACACCAAACATCCTCTGCTGGGTCCCTCCAAACGCCCGGGACCTCTGAATGCATGCACACTTCTGAAACCCAGTGACTTAATGAGCAAGGAGTCCTGTGGCAAAAACCCTCCCACAGTCACAGGCCCTGGACCACACTGTCAGGTCGAAGACAGAAGATAGGACCCTGGAGACACTGATTCTGAAAAGATCGTGAGAAGACCCTTGTCTCTACAAGACAGCAACAATGCATCAAGCGGGATGAGGAGGGCCAGAGCTCTGCAGAGCTTGGAAGGGGAATTCTATGGAGAAGGCAGTGCCCTGCACCAGCTCCTGGCAACCTGGCTAGAAGAAGAAACCCCAGACAGCTTATGCAAAAGCGCCATCTAGTGTCTCCATTGGGAGCCGACTCAGCACCAGGCCTGCCTTCTTCCTTCAGAAGGACCTAGGGCACCCTGGGTCTTGGTCAGCTTTTGGTGGTTTTTGCAACATTGAATGGAGTGAGCAGTGACTGTGCTCTAGCTGCGACGTTCCCCCAGCTGTGGCTCCAAAGTGTGGAGAGGGGCATTGGTGCCCTCTCACTGTAAGAGGCTCTTCCTGTGCGGACCAACTTCTGGAACCTTCGGCTCCTGTGTGAACTCTTTGATATTCAGAAGGAAAGCACATCAATCAGGCAGAGTAGAAAGTTGAGCTGGCTCCACCCACCCACCCACCCACCCATCCCTTGCTACAAACAGCCAAGCACCAAGGTCCGGGTATGGAGGCACATTCTACTTTAGGATATCTATCAGGTGCTGATGGCTATAAGTGAGCCTGGAACCGAGTGGGAAGCCGATGCCCATCCAACGGTGCCTGCTGAGGGAGTACCAGCTCTGAGACTCCTAAGGGTGAAAGAAGAGGCAGTCAGAAACACAGGAAGGGAGAGGATATGGCTACAGCCAGGACCACAGGGCATTCAATATTTCCATCCAGTGGGGATGCAATCAATGTGGAATGGAGATGTTTCTCTTCATTTCCACTCGGCCCAGCAAGGGGGACAGTTCCCTGCTAATACATCTGGCAGAGCCATTCCCGCACATACCGCTCGGCTGGACACCTTCCGATGCCCTTCCGATGTCCGTATAGACCTGAAACCAAAAGGCCAAAGCCACTTTAGCTGCACTTATCCCACAGTCACAAGGACTGTTCCCGTGGGACCTTTGCAAGCCGGAGAGAGTACTCTGAAAGACTGAATTTGTATGGACCCCAAGACGAACCTGGATGGATGATAAAGCAACGTCATGAAACTGGACACAACGAGGGCTAGAGTTCTTCCTGTTTGGAAGAACCTGACTAGCACCATGTGTTTGCAAGCCGGCTTGCTCAGGAATCACGAGCAACTTTGGTGTGCTTGGCTCCAGGGGTTCTGCCAAGGATACCCGTTGGAGCCCCGTGAGCAGGAGGCCCACATTCTCCCGTAAGAAACAGAGGGGAACTTTGGCTTCTAGTGCGTTTCTGCGCACCATATCCATCGAGAGGGTCAGCACTGGGTCTGAGAAATGAAGAATGTGCTTCCATGCAACGATCCAGAGGTGGGAACGAGGTCTTGGTCCACTGTTTATTCAAAGGGCTTTTTGTGCACTGATCAGGTTGTGGAGCATACTGCACTTGCCAGACGCTCTGCTCTTTTGATTGAGGGTAATTCTGCCCATTAGGGAAGGGGTCCCGGCTGGTACCCATTCCCATGATCCTATAAACCTGCCCGCCACCTAACGTTCAGGGACAGGGGGGATAGATGTCCTCTGGGACATCAGACTCTGAGAGCCACACGTCAGGTCAGGGAAGCCTTGGAAACTCACCCGCAAATCGGGGACCTGGGTTGCTGTAGGGGACAGACACAGGGTCTCCCTGTGATCACTGGCAACAAGTTAAGAAAACAGCAATTAGAGAAGACTGATTCCAGGGTGAGTCAAAGCTGTGCATTCAAGTGGGCACGGGGAGAACCGAGGAAAGAGACCATGACTTTCCCTTCCCCTTGACCCACACAGCCAGCAGGTGGGATCCACCCCTAACTTCAGGCTTAGCCTACCCACGAGCATTCTCCCTGGGCATCCTCACACACACTTGGTATAGGCATGCCCATATCATTCTGCAACCAAACTGAGAAGGGCCCCATTGAATACCGTTATCAGCATCACAAGCACACCACCAAACAAGGATGTTACCCTGGAACGCTGTCCCGGAACAGTGTTCGCCGAAGCCCTCTTTCATCTGCAAAGTTCAGGAGTGGCAATGGAGACACACACTGCCAAGGTTCTTCACCACACAGATGTGGAGAGAGTTGACAGTGAAGAAGCCAACGCACTCTCCTATCAACCAGGTTGTATCCCGAGTAAGAAAAGCCTGTGGGATTAGGCCAAAGGGCCCTCTGAAGGACTACACCCGGGAGCCCTTTCGGCAAGAAGCCTGCCTTCTTTCTTCAGGAGCCAGGGATTTCTGGCTTGGTCGATCGCTGCCACGTTTCCCATCCCTTGAGGGAGGCAGCAGCGTTTGAGCTGTAGCTATGAGGCTCTGAGGGCTCTTGCTCAGGAATCTGCAACAAGGACTTGGTTCCCTCGTTCCTGGCAAAGCCTCTTCCAATGCTGACCCCCTCCTCATTGCTACTGCCCATGTGCAAACTGCTTCTCAGAATAAAGGCAACTGAGTCGTCCGGGTCAGTGAGGTAAGCTGGCCCTCCTCACCCTCCATAGCACAGCCGACCAAGCACCAAGCAACCAGGCACTCCAAGGCCTGCTTTCCTCCGGTAGAGCAGAACCTGATACTTCTGACTGAACACAAGAGCAGAGTGGGAGATTGCAGCCTAGCCAGGTTTGCCGGCTGTGTTAGTGATGGCTCCTTGGCGCCTAAGGGAGAAAAAAATAATACATTGTCAGACACCCAGCAAGGGAAAGGAAATGGGTGCCACGTGGGCCAAAGCTCCACATTTATGGTGGGGACGTGGATCCACCTGGAGAAATGGCTTCCTTCATTTGTCTCTGGCCAGAAGGAGTCCTGCTCTCTGACCAAATCTCCAGCTTAGCCTAAACACGAGACATCCTCCGCTGGTCCCCTTCACATCCCTGAGCTCTGAATGGCCGCATACTGCTGAAACCCAGTGAATTAATGAAGAAGTAGCCCTGTGGCAATGTCTCTCCCGTAGTCCAAAGGACTGGATCCGACTCCCAGGCGGCAGACGGAGGATAGACTCTTGGGACACTGATTCTGAAGGGATTGCGGGAAGAGCCTTGTCTCCCCAAGAGAGCAAAGATTTGTTAAGGTCGATAAGGCGGGCCACAGGTCTTCAGAGCCTGGAAGGGGAATTCTATGGAGAAGGCAGTGCCCAGCACCAACGCCTGGCAACCTGGCTGGCTGTGAGAAGACACCACAGTGGGCTTAAACGAAAGCACTCCGGAGAGTCTCCATCTGGGAGCCCTGTCAGCACCAGATCTGCCTTCTTCCTTCAGAAGGACCTAGAGAGCCCTGGGACTTGGTCGGCGTTTGTTGCTTTTTGCATCACTGAATGGACTGAGCAGTGGCAGTGCTGTAGCTGGGAGGTGCCGCCAGCGGTGGCTCCAGTGGGTAGAGAGGGGCATTGGTGCCCTCTTCCTGTAAAGGGCTCTTTCTCTGCTGACCAACTTCAGGAGCCTACTCCTGGAGTCCTGTGTGAACTGTCTGCCTTTCAGGAGGAAGGCACCTCAATCAGACAGAGCAAGGAGGCGAGCTGGCTCCAATCCCCCCACCCCTTGCTGCAAACAGCCAAACAGCAAGCTCACGGCTAGGAGGAGTGTTCTCCTTTGGGATATGCGATGCTGGTGCCTCTAACAGAGCTCAGGATGGAGTGGGAACCCGATGTCCGTCCTTGGGTGCCGGCTGAGTGAGTGTCAGCTCCATGGCTCCTAAGGGTGAATCAAGAGGCAGTCGGAAACACAGGGAGGCAGAGGAGATGGCTGCAGCTAGGACCAAAGGCCACTCAATATTTCCATCCAATGGGAAGGCGATCAACGTGGAATGGAGATGTTTATCTTCGTTTCCCCAAGGCCCAGCAAGGGAGCCAGCTCCCGGCCTATATGGCTGCTGGATCCTCCCCGTGCACAGTTCTCGGCTGGACCCGTTCTGATGCCCTAGGGCTCTGGATGTTCAGGTAGTCCCTGAAACCACAAGGCCAGGGACTCTAGCTCCGCCTGTCACGCAGTCACAACGGCCGGTCCCCATGGGATATCTGCAGCCGGATAGAGAACTCTTCAGAGTCTTTTAGGACTCACTTTTTATGGACTCCAAGACGGACCTTGACAGATGATCAAGCAATTTGCTGAAAGTGGATACACCCAGGGCCTGTGTTCTTCATGTGTAGAAGAGCCTGACCAGCACAATATAGTCACGATCTGGCTAGTCGGGGTATCAAAAGAACTTTTGGAGTCTCTGGCTACAGGAGGGTTCCACAGGATGCCCTTTGGAGCCCTGTGAGCAAGAGGCCCACGTTCTCCCCTTAAGACATTGAGCAGAACTTTGAATTGTGGTGTGTTCCAGCCCGTCGTATTGGTAGAGAGGGTCAGCAGTGGCTCTGCCATATGAAGAATGTGCTTCCATATGATGATCAAGATGTTGGAGTGAAGCTTGGTGCGCTATTTAAGCAAAAGCCTTTTAGTTCCCTGATCACGTCATGGAGCATGGCACATTTTTGCAGACTGTCTGTTCTTCCGAATGAGGGTAGCCCCATCCATAAAGGCAGGGGTTCACATGGCTCCCATTCCTACAATACTGTTGCCTGCCCAGTACCAGGGGAGCAGGGACATGGGGGCTAGCCGTCCTCTGGGACATCAGACCCTGAGAGCCCTGCATTGGGTCAGGAATGGCTTGGAAACTCACCTACACACCAGGGATCTCGGTGGTGTTGGGGAAGATACAGTGTGTCACACTGTACTTTTAGGCACCTGGCGCTAGGCCATTTCCTGGTGCTTCTACACCAGGGTTTAAGAATACTTCTGACTACATATCCCCAAGAAGCTTTCTAAAACCCTCTGGGAGCAAAGGGTACTTCTCAGCAGTAAAGCACAAGGGTCTACACAGAGAGGTGGTGAGGAAAGTCTTACTCTATTTCTCTATGAGTCACAAAGAATGTTGAAGCACATTACTAATGCTCTGAGCACTTCAGCACGGGGCCTTTCCCAATGCTAATACAGAATGTTTTTTAAAGTGTTTTATGGAAGTTCCACGTACTTAACACACAGTGCAATAGTAGTTTCAAGTGTAGATTTCAGTTGTTGCACCCTTCCCCACAGCACCCGGTGCACATCGCAAAGTGTACTCTTCCATGCCCATCTCCTGTAGAACCCAATCCCCGCACCCATCTCTTCTCTTAACTATCATCAGTTTGTTGCCTATAGTTAACAGTCTGCGTCTTGTTTTGCCACTCTCTCTTTCCTCCACGATTATTTATATATTTCTTTTGTTTCTTCCATTCCACATAGGAGCGAAATCATACGGTATCAGCCTTTCTCTGACACTTAGTTCACTGGGCGTTATAATCTCGAGCTCCAGCCAAATCGTTGTAAGGAAAATTACACTCTCTTCCCTGGCTGCGCAATATTCCTTTGTGTGTGTGTGTATGTATGTTTATACATATGCCACAACTCCATCCATTCCTCAGCCAGTGGACATGTGAGCCCTTTGCATCTTTGGCTAGTTTTCATTGTGCTGCTTAAAAAACACTGGCGTGCCTATATGCCTTTGAATCGGTATTTTTGTATCCTTTGGGTAACTACCTCGCAGTGCAAGTGCTGGATCATAGGGCAACTCCATGTTTCAAGGGGTAAGTGTTTTCATTAGTTAATTGATTTGAGTGGGAGAGAGGGAGAGACGGAGATATGGGGAGGGGCATCGAGAGAGAAAGAGAGAGAGAATCCGATGCAAACTCCATGCTGCCAGTGAGGAGCCCAACGAGGGCTCTGTCCCGTGACTGGGAGATCCAGGCTTGAGTGGGTATCGAGTCAGTCACCTAACTGTGCCATCCAGGTGCCCCAGGGCCGTCCTATTGGCAAACTTTTGACGATACTTTGTACTGTGTGCCAGAGTGGCCACACCAGTTTCCATTCCCACCCACAGTGGCAGAGGGTGTCCCGTTCTCCACATCCTTGCCAACACCAGTTCCTTGTGTCGTGAAATTTAGCCCTTCTGACAGACGTGTGGTGGCCTCTCACTGTAGTATTGATTTGTATTTCCCTGATGATGAGTGATGTGGAGACTCTTTTCATGTGTCTTTGAGGAAACGTTCACCTTGTGTGTTCCCCTGTGTGTTCCTCTCCCTCCCACACTTTCCTCAATGAGGGCTCGTCTCCTCGGCAGCACCCCCGATATATTTCTCCCCCAAACGCCCTGTCGGCACTTCCTCCCTTTCTTTGATGTGCCTTCTTCTCCTCCTGTAGCTGTGGTCTTGGTTCTGTCCATCTTCAGGTTGCTCTCTGGGTGGGGTATTCGGAATGATCTGCTGGTCATCTAGCTACGTTCAAGGGATGAGACTACACGCCTACCGTGCTACCTCTCCCAACACACACTAATAAGGAAGGTTTCAACAAACTGCCTCTGAGATGTATGTGAAAGCTTACATGAAAGACACATGAGCAGTGTCACTTCAGGCAGTAAAGCACAATGCGTGGGCGGCGTCTGGTGGGTTCTCGAGGGGTACGTGTGTGGTGTGTGTGGTGTATGTTTGGAGTGGTTGTGGTTGAGGGCATGATCCTGTTCTGTACGGATGGTATGTATGTTCTATATGGGTTGTGTGTCTGTGTATCGCATTGGTGTGGTGAGTGTGGTGCGTGCCTGGTGTGGGTGGTTTATAGGTGGTGGATGTGTCTTTCTGTGTGCTCTGGGTGTGCGATATGTGTTGGGATGGTACTATATATGTCATGTGTGCATGCTAGACCTATGATGTATGTTTGCGTGCCACCTATGTATGGCGTGTGTGTTTTGTACATGCTGCCCGGTGTGGTGTCGGCGTGTGGCATACAGGTGGAGAATGTGTGATACATAAGTGTGGTGTGTGTGGTGTTTGTGGTGTCTTTATGTCATACGTGTATGGATTATCATGCTGTGTGTATTGCAGATGTGGTATCTGCGTAGTGTACGTGTGTGGTGTGTGGTGTAGGTCTGGCATGTGTGTGTGGTGTACCTAGGGAGTGTGCTTGTGTGTTTTCTGGGTGTAGGGCATGTGTGTATGTGTGTGGGGTATGTGTGGAATGTGTATTGCGTGTAGTAAACGGTGTGTGGAAGATATCTGTGTGATGTGTATGTGGTGTGTACGTGGTGAAGGGGTGAGGTGTTTGTGTGGCATTCGTGTGGCATGCGAGGGATGTGTTTGTAGTATGTGTTGCTGTGTGTTCGGTGTAAGAGCGATGTAGCTGTATGGTATATGAGTCACATTTGCAGCGATATGGGCAGGGTATGTGTGGCGTATGTGTAGGTTATGTGTGTAGAGGAGGTGGCATCTGTCTTCTGGATATGTGGTGTAGGTTTGGTGTCTGTGGTGTGTATGTGGAGTGTGTGTGTGTGATATAGGAGAGGTGGTTTGTTTGGAAATTGTGTGTATGTGTCGAATGTGGTAATACTGTGGGAGGGTTGTAACCGTGGGTGTTTGGGGGCCTGTGGGATCTGTGTTGGATATGATGTGGCCTATGCATGGTGAGTGTGTGGTGTTTCTGTGGTGTGTGTAATGTATGGATGTGCACATGGTGTATGTGTGAGGTAGGTGTGCATGTAGTGTTAACGTGGCTTAGTGCGGCATGCAAGGTGTGTGGTTTGTGCAGGGTGTGCGTGTATGTGTGTTATGCTTGCCTTGAGTGTAATGTACAGGTGTTCGTGTGTGGTGTATTTTTCATGGTTTGTGTTTGTGTGTTGTGTGTGTGTGTATTGTGGTGTGTGTGATATATGTGTGGTGTTTGTCTGTAATTGGTGGGTTGTGTGGTGGCATATTAGTTACAAGATGGTTTCCCCCAAGTGCAGCTGGACAGAGTTGAGTGAGCCTATGGCACCTTTCCTCTGAGTCCCCACGTAGGTTTTCAAACACTTGTAACTGAGGGAAACAAGATGGTGGTTAAAAGGTGGCTTCCCCAGTGTCCTTTCACAGACGTGAGTGTATGGCACTGACCTTGTAGGCCCCACATGGGTTTTCAAACAGTTCTCACGTATTGAAACACGAGGTCAGATGAAAGATGGTTTCTCCACAGTACTCTCTCACAGTGTCGAGTAAATGTCACTTTCCACACCGTTCCCCTCATGGGATTCAAACAATTCTAACCTAGGGACACACGATGTGATTTGAAAAATGGTCTCCCCAAAGTGCACTTTGGCAGACTCGAGTATATGGCGCGATCCTCCTAGACCCCACATAGGTTTTCAAACACTTCTAACTTACTGGAAAAAAAGGGATGCTTAAAGATGGTTTCTGCACAAGATTCTTACACAGTGGGTGGTTTTCAACCACTTCTAACTCGGTGAAACGAGATGTCAGTTTTTTAAGTGCACTTTGACGGAGTCGAGTCTACGGCACTTACCCTGTAGGCCCCGCATTGGTTTGCAAACAGTTCCCACTTAGTGAAACCAGATGTTAGTTGAAAGACGGTTTCCCTACAGTGTCGTTTCACAGCATGGAGTGTAAGGGCATTTCCGCCTAGGCCCTGCATACGTTTTCAAACGCTTCTAACTTAGAGAAAGCAGATGTGAGTTGAAAGATGGTTTCTCCACAGTATGTTTCCACCGGGTCGAGTATATGTCACTTCACCCATCGCTCCCAGCAACGTCTTCCAAACATTTCCAACACGTTGAAACAAGACATTAGTTGAAAGAAGCTTTCCCCGCAGTGTTGTTTCACAAAGTTGAGTGTATGGCACTTTCCGACCAGGCCCCACCTGTGTTTTCACGCACTTCCAAGTTAGTTGAACCAGATGTTTCTGGAAAGGTGGTCTCCCCAAAGTGCACTATGACAGAGTTGAGCATATGGCCCTTTCCACATGGGTACCGCCTAAGGTTTCAAACGCGGCTAACTTGTACAGACAGGATGTTAGGTGAAAGATGATTCCTCCACAGTGTCCTTTCACAGCGGCTGGTGTTTGTCACCTTCCACATCGTTCCCCACATAGGACATGAAACGATGTTGATGGAGGGATACAAGATGTTCCTTGAAAGATGGTTCCCTCAAAGTGCCGTTCGACAGGGCTGACTATAGGGCACTTTGCACATAGTCCCCGCAGTTTTCCAAGCACTTCTGACTTAGTGAAACCAGACGTCAGTGAAAACATGCTTGACCCAGAGGCTTTCCCACAGTTGACTAATGGCACTTTGTCGGCCCCGCATAGGTTTTCAAACCGTTCTCCCTTAGTGAAACAAGAGCCAAGGTGAACGTCTGTTTCACCATCGTGTTGTTTCACATGATTGAGCATATGTCACTTTCCGCCTAGGCCCAGCCTACGTTTTCAAACACGTCTAACTTAAGAGACACCAGATGTGGGTTGAAACATGGTGTCTCCACAGTATAGTTTCACAGAATCGAGTGTATGTCCCTTTCCTCATCTTTCCTAGCAAAGTGTTTGAAACCCTTCTGACATGGTGAGGCAAGAGGTTCGTTGAAAGATGGTTTGACCCTCAGTGTTGTTTCACAGAGTCGAGTATATGGCACTTTCTTCCTAGTCCCCGCATAGGTTTCCAAACACCTCCGGTTAGTTGAATCAGATGTTACTTGAAAGTTGGTTTCCCCAAAGTGCAGCTGGTCAGAGTTGAGTATATGGCACTGTCCAAAGAGTCGCCGCATGGTTTTTCAAACCCTTCTAACGTAGTGAGTCTAGATGTTAGTTAAAACATCCTTCAACCAAGGTCCTTTCCCACAGTTGACTATATGGTGCTTACTTGGTAGGGCCCGCTTTGGTTTTCAGCCAGCCTTCATGTAGTGAAACGGGATACCATTTGCAAGACTTGTGGTTCACCACGGTGTTGTTTCACACAATTGAGCGCAGGGCACTTTCTGCATAAGTCCCCATAGGTTTCAAACACTACTAACTGAGTGAAACGAGGGTGTAGCTGCAAGATGGTTTCCCCGCCGTATTGTTTCACAGAATTGAGTATATGGCACTTTCTGCGTAGGCCCGTACACTTCGGGTCTCCAAACGGTTCTCACTTTTGGTGAAACAAGATGTTAGTGGAAAGATCGTACCTCCACAGTACTCCTTCACAGGATCGGGTAACTGTCACTTTCCACATCGTTCCCTGCATAGGATGTCAAGCAATTCCAACTTAGTAATACAAGATGTGACTTGAAAGATGGTTTCCCCAAAGTGCAGTCTGACAGAGGTGAGTATATGCGTATGACATTTTTCAGTATAGGCCTCTCATAACTGTTCAACGTCTGCTAACTTAGAGAAAGGAGTTGTTATGTGAAAGACGGTTTCCCCCAGGGGTGTTTCACATACTTCAGGATATAGCACTTAGTGTATACGTCCAGACACTTTTCAGACTCTTCTAAGTTAGTCAAACGAGACGTTAGTTGCAAGCTGGTTTCTCCGCTGTGTTCTTTCCGAGTATTGAATACACATCACTGGCCATATAGCTCCCCGCGCGGGTTTCCAAACACTTCTGTCATAGTTAAACAAGATGTTAGGGGAAAGGGTGTCCCAACGTGCAGGGACTTGACAGAGTATATGGGCACTTTCTGCGTAAGCCCCCACGGAGTTCTTCAAACACTTCTAACCAGGTGAAACAGGATAACAGTTGAACGAAGGTTTCTGCGCCGTGTTCTTTTCACAGGGGCTGGTGTATGTAACCTTCCACCTCGATCCCCACATAGGTCTTCAAACACTTCCAACTGAGCGAAACGAGCTGATTTCCCCCCACTGTGTTCTTTCACACAGTTGACTCTAGGACACTTTGTAGGCCGTGCATATGTTTTCAAACAGTTCTCACTTAGTGAAACAAGATGCCACTTGAAGGATGGTTTCTTCCCAGTACTCTCTCACAACGTCACTTTCCCCATCGATCCCCGCGTGGCGTTACAAAACACTTCTGACTTAGTGAAAGAGAACGTTGAAAGACGTGTTCTTTCATAGAGTGCGGTGGCCCTTTCCGTCTGGACCACACAGGAGCTTTCAGACACTTCCAATTTAGTGGAATCAGATGTCACTTGGAAGGTGGTTTCCCCAAAGTCCGGTTGGACGGAGCTGCGTATATATGACCCTTTCCACATCATTCCCTCCATAGGTTTTCAAACCCTTCTACGGTAGCGACACAAGGTGTTAGTTGAAAGATGGTTTCGCCAAAGTGCCGCTTGACAGAGTTGAGTATACGGCACTTTCTGCACTCATCCCGGCATAGTTTTGCAAATGCTTCTAACGTACTAAATCAGGTGGTTAAAAGACCCTTTACCCAGAGTGCTCTTTCACACAGTTGACTCCATGGCAGGCACGTCGTAGGTTTTCAGACAGTTCACAGTGAAACCAGATGTTAGTCGCAAGATGGTTTCCCTACAGCGTCGTTTCACAGAATGGAGTACACGGCACTTGCGCATAGGCCCTGCAGAAGTTTTCCAACCCTTCTAACTTGGCGACAGCAGATGTGAGTTGGAAGACGGTTTCTCCACAGTACGATTTCGCTGTGTCGAGTATAGGTCACTTTTCTCATGGTTCCTAGGAGAGTGTTTGAAACCCTTCTAACACGGTGAAACAAGATGTTAGTTGAAAGGTGGTTTCCCCAAAAGCTGCTTGACACACTTGAGCATAGGGCACTTTCCGCATAAGCCCCCATAGGTTTTCAAATACTTCCAACAAGTGAACCCAGATGCCCTTTGAAAGATGGCTTCACCACAGCGAGTTTTACAGAGTTGAGCCCATAGCCCTTCCCGCGTTGTAACCGGCATAGGTTTGCAAACACTTCTAAGTGGAACAAGAAGAGGTTACTTGAAACGTGGAAACCCCACAGTGTTGTTTCAGGGTTGACTATATGGCACTTTTGACGCCGGCCCTGCACGGGTGTTCAAATACTTCCAACTTTGTGAAGAGAGATGTTATTGGAAAAATGGCTTCCCCACAGAGGTGACTGTATGGCACTTTTGGTGTAGTCTCCGCCTGGTTTTCAAAGACTTCTAACTTAGTGAAATATTTTAGTTGGAAGATGGTTCCCCAAGGTCTTGTGTCCCAGAGCTGAGTACATGGCACTTTCCGCCTAGACCCCGAATAGTTTTCAAACCGTTTTCAATACGTGAGGCCAGATGTTAGCTGAAAGATCGTTTCAGCACACTGTTGTTTCCCACAGTTGAGTATGTGGCACTTAGCCGTTAGGCTTCTCCTAGGTTTTCAAACACTTCTATCTCAGAGAACCCAGACGGTAGTTGAAAGGCGGTGTCCCCACAGTGTAGTTTCCCAGAGGTGAGTGTATGGCGCCATCTTGCTACGCCCTGCGTGTGTTTTCAAACACTTGATACTGAGTGCAACCAGACCTCAGGAGAAAGATGTTTCCCAGATAGACTTGTGTCCCCGAGGTGAGTATGGGGCACTTTCGGTGTAGGCCCCGCGTGGTTTTCAAACACCTCTAACTTAGTGAAGCCAGAGATGAGTTGGACGATGGGTTCCCCACAGTGGTCTATCTCAGAGTTGCCTATATGGCCCTTTCCGCATAGATCCCGCATAGTTGTGAAACCATTTTAATTAACTTAGTGAAACTAGATGATAGTTGAAACAACGTTTCCCCACAAGCTTTTCCCAAAGTGATGGCACTTCCCGTGTAGGCCTCACATAGGTTTCCAAACACGTTTCACTTGGTGAGACCCGGGGTAGGTGAACGACGGTTTCCTCCCAATGTTCTTTCCCAGAAAGGAGTGTACGGCACTCTCCACTTCGGCCCCGCATGTGTTTTCCAACGCTTGTAACTTCGTGTAACCAGACGTTCAGTGAAAGGTTGTTTCCCCAAGTGTTTGCATCCTTGAGGTGAGTGTATAGCGCTTTCCCTATACGCCCCGCCTGGGGTTTCAAACTCTTCTAATTTTGTGAAACGAGATCTTTCTTAACGACGGTTTCGCCACACTGTTTCTTTTCACAGAGTTACACATAAGGCACTTTCCGCATAAGCCCTGCATGGCTTTTCCCACATTTATAACGTAGTGAACAAGGTGGGAGCTGAAAGAGTGAAACACTTGTAACTTAGTGACACATGATGACAGTTGAAAAACGCTTTCTGCACAGGATTCTTTCACAGTGGCTGCTATATGACACCTTCCAGCACACGTCGTGTCCAGCACACATTTTCTAAGTTTTCTACGTCAGACAAGATGTTAGTTGGAGGATGGTTTCCTCACTTTGTTGTTTGGCAGAGTTGAGTATACGGCCCTGTCATTATCGGCCCCGCCTGCTTTTTCACGCGTTTTTGACTTAGTGATACAAGATTGTTAGTTGAGAGATGGTTTGTCCACAGTATTCTCTCACAGGGTCGTGTGTATGTCACTTTCCGCATCGTTCCCTGCCTGGCTTGTCAAACCCTTCTAACTTAGTGATACAAGATGTAAGTTGAAAGACGGCTTTCGCCAAGTGCACTTCGACAGAGTTTGAGTATATGGTTCTGTCGGCACATGCCCCGCATAGTTTGTCCACCGCTTCGAATTTAGTGAAGCGATGTGTTACTTGAAAGAGAGTTTCCTCGCCTTGTTGTTTTCACAGGATCTTTGTCACTTGCCGTGTGGGCCCTGCCTAAGTTTTCAAACGGTGGTGACTGATTGAAATCAGGTGCTGGTTGAAAGGGGTTTCCAACCACAGTGTGTTTTCCCAGAGTTGAGCATCTGGCACTTCCCGTCTAGTCCGTGCTTAGGTTTTCAGACTCTTCTATCCTGGTGGAACAAGAAGTTACTTGCAAGATGGTTTGTCCAGAGTATTCCCTCACAGTGTCGACTATGGGTCACTTTCCACATCGTTCCCCGCATAGGTTTTGAAACGCTTCTAATGTAGGGATAGAAGCTGTTAGTTGAAACATGGTTGCCACAAAGTGCAGTTTGACATTATAAGCCCTGCCTAGGTTTTCAGTGAGTTCTCACTCGGTGAAACCAGATGGCAGTTGGAAGATTGTTGCACCGCCACGGTGTTTCACAGAGTGGAGTAAATGACACTATCCGCCTAGGCCCCGTGTGTGTGTATTCAAACATTGCACACTTCGTGAAAGAAGCGCTAAGGTGAAAGAGCATTTCCCCCGAGTGTTTCAGAGTGGAGTACAGGGAACTTGCCACGTAGATCGTGCGTAGGTTTTCAAGCATTTTAACTTTGTGAAACCAGATGGTAGGTGAAAGATCCCTTCTCCACCCTGTTGTTGGTTCACAGACTTGTGTATATGAGACTATCCTCCTAAGCCGCGCGTGGGTTTCCAAAGGCGTCTACCTTAGTGACACAAGTTGTCACTTGAAAGATGGTGTGTCCACCGTAGTCTCTCACAGGCTCGATTAAAGGTCATTTTCCGCATCATTCCCCGCATAGGTTTTCAAACACTTCTACCTTAGTGAAGGAAGATGTTAGTGGAAATTTGGTTGTTGCAGGCTGTAGGTTGACAGGTTTGAGGAGTTGGCACTATTGGCCTAGGCTCCGCGTAGCTATTCAAAGACTTCTAACTTTGTGAAACGAGACACTACTTGAAAGGTGCTTTCTCCCCCTGTTGTTTCACAGAGATGAGTATACGACACTTGCCCTGTAGGCCTTGCATAGGTTTTCCAATGAGTTCTCACTTAGTGAAATCAAATGTTACTTGAAAGAATGTTCCAGCCACAGTTCGCTTCAGAGAATGCAGCCCATGGCACTATCTGCCTAGGCCCCGCTTGTGCATTGCAACGTTTGTAGCTTGGTGAAAGGAAGCTTTAGGTGAAAGATTTCCCCCACAGTGCTGTTTTACAGAGTTGACTATATGGCACGTTGCCTGTAGACCCGCCATTCCTTTTCCACCAATTCTGAGATCAGATGCTAGAGGGACGACGCTTTCGCCACCGTGCTGTTTCACAAAGTTGAGGACAAGGCACTTTCCTCATAGAGTTCGCATAACGTTTCCAACACTTCTCACCATATGACAAGGTGACAGAACGATAACCTCCCCGGCCTTTCATAGAGTTGCGCCTACTGCACTCTCTGAGTAGGTTTTCCAATAGATCTCGCTGGGTGAAATCCGATGTTAGTTGAGGGAATGTTTCACCCAGCATATTTCACAGGAGGTAGTAAATGCCACTGTCCGCCTGGGCCCCGCACGTGTGTTCAAACATTTGTAGCTTTAGTGGAAGCAGGTTTCAGGTGAAACGTGGTTTCACCACAGTGTTGTTTCAAGAGGTGCGCATATGGCACTTTCCATGTAGGTCATGCTTAGGTGTTGAAACTGCTTTGTTTCTGAAACCAAGTGTTGAAAGATAGCTTCAGCACACTTGTTTCAGGGAGTTGAGTATATGGCACGTTCCGCATAATTCCCTGCCGGGCTGTTCAAACTCCGGTAACTTAGTGCAACCAGATGTTAGTGGGAAGACGGATTCCCCACAGTGTTGTCTGACAGAATTGCGTATATGGCACTTTCTGCCTAGGGCCCGCCCTGGTTTTGGACAAGCTCTAACTTAGTGAAAGGAGTTGTTCCTGTCAAGATGCTTTCCCCATAGTTTTGCTTCGCACAGTGAAGTGTGTTGGTTTTTCCGGCTAGGAGCTGCATAGGTTGTCAAACCCAGTGCTACAAATGCCCTTACCATGTTGACCCCAGAGAGTTTTCCAGAGTTGCCACTCATATAAAGCAGATGTTAATTGAAGGATAAATTCACCAGAGTGTTACTTAGAGTGGCGTATATGGCATTTTCCTTGTACGTCATGGCTAGGTTTTCAAACTATTTTACGTATGTGAAAGCAGATGTTCGGCGACAGATGGTTTCTCCCCAGTGGTTTTTCAGAGTTGACTATCTGGCATTTCCCCACAAGCTGTGCATGTTTTCAAACCTTCCAACTTAACGATACAAGATGTTCGTTGAAAGGTCCGCAAAGTCCAATTTCACAGAATTGAGTGCATGGCACCGTCGGCATAGCCCCGCGCATAACTTTTCAGACACTTCAGGGTGAAACGTGATGTTAGCTGAAGGATGGTTTCCCTATGTGTCGATTCATAGATGAATGTATGACACAGTGTAGGCCTGCATATGTCTTCAAAGAGTGAAACCAAGTGTTAGTTGAAGTTTCTTTCACCGCAGTATTGTTTTACAGAGTTGAATAGATGGCCCTTTCTGCCTCTGTCGCTCATAAGTTTTCAAACACTTCTATTTAGTGAAACGAGGTGTTGGTTGAAATATGGTTTCTCCAGTGTTTCACAGGGTTGAGTATATACATAGCACTTGTCCTGTGGGTCCCGCATAGCTTTTCAAACCGTTGTCACTTAATGAAACGGAGGTTGGTTGAAAGTATGTTTCACCGCAGTAGTGTTCGACAGAGCGGAGTGTACGGCACTTTAAGTGTTCCTCCCTGTAAGGTGTTTCAAACATATCTAACGTAGTGAAAGCAGATGGTGGTCGGAAGATGGTTTCACCACAATGTTTTTTCACAGAATTGAGTACATGGTTCTATTCTTCTAGGCCGGCATTTGCATTCAAACACAACTTGAAACCAGATGTTAGGTGAAGGATCGTTTCCTCAGTGTTGTTTCACAGAGTTGCGTATATGGCACTTTCCGTGTAGTTCATGCGTTGCTTGTCAAACTGCTTTAATTTTCTGAAACCACATATTCATGAAAGAAGCTTCGTCCAGAGTGCTTTTTTCAAAGCGTCGAGTATACGGCACTTTCTGCATAAGCCGCGCCTAGGTTTACAAACACTTCTAACTTAGTGACACGAGCTAGTTGAAAGATGGATTGTCCACGCTATTTTCTCACAGTGTCCAGTATGTGTCACTTTCCTCATCATTCCCCACATAGGTTTTCAAACACTTCTAACTTAGTGATACCAGATGTTACTTGAAGGAGCGTTCCTGCAAAGTGCAGTTTCACCGAGTTGAATATATAGCACTGTCGGCAGATGCCCCGCAAAGTTTTTCACACAGTTTTGGCTTGAAACGAGATGTTAGTTGAAAGATCGTTTCACCACAGTGTTGTTTCCACGGAGTTCTGTATGTGGCACTTTCAGCAAAGGCTCCGCATAGTTTTCAGACCCTTCTCAGTGAACAGGGTGTTAGTTGAAGGATGGTTTCCCCACAGTGGTGTTTCTCAAGTGGTGTATATGGCCTTATTCATGCCGACCCCGCTTGCGGTTGCAAACACTTCAATCTTAGTGATACATGAGGTTAGATGACATACGCTTTGCCCACACACATATGTAAACGGAGCCGAGTATATGGCACTTTCCCATAAGCCGTGCATAGGTTTTCAAACACTTCAAACTTAGTGCCCCAAGATAATTGAAAGATGGATTGTCCACTCTATTTTCTCACAGTGTCTCACAGTATATGTCACTTTCCACATCGTTCCCCACACAGGTTTTACAATGTTTCTAACGTAGCTACATAAAGATGTTAGCTGAAAATTGCTTCCCTAAAAGTTCAGTTTCAGAGTTGAGTATAGGGCACTTCTGCATAGGTCCCGCATGGCTTTTCAAACACTTCTAACGTAGGGAAACGAAATGTTAGTTGAAAGATCGTTTTCCCCACAGGCTTGTTTCACAGAGTTCAGTGTATGGCACTTACCATGTAGGCTGCGCATAGGTTTTCAAAAGAGTTCACCCTGGGTGAAATCAGATGTTAGTGGAAAGAATGGCACTTTCCCCATACACCGCGCATAGGTTTTCAAACACTTCTAAACTTAAATGAAAGAAGATTTTAAGTTGAAAGACGGTTTCTCACAGTGTTGTTCCACAGTTGTCAGTATCTGGTACTTCCTGCGTTTTACCCGCATAGTTTTTCAAACACTCCTTCCTAACTTGGTGCTACAGGATGTTACTCTAAAGATGGTTTCCG
>NW_026464009.1:0-20707 GCF_027475565.1 Acinonyx jubatus
AAACGACATGGGGAGCTTCCAGCTTCCATGCCGGGTCAGTCTGCACCGCTTCTGGACCTCAACGGACTGATGTTGTGAGACGTTGGCATTGGGTCCCATGGGGAGAGAGCCTTAGCTAGGGTTAGCGTTCGGGCCAGGGACGTCGCCAGGGCCGAAGCGACTCCAGTCTCGTGATCTCCCTTGAGGGCTGAAGTGAGGGCCCGTGCCCGAAGGCGGCTCAATTGCAAGGTTATGGATCGAGGCAGGCTTAGGTTTCGGTGGAGGGTCCCGGTTCGGGGTAGGGTTAGGGTTAGGGTTAGCTCCCAGGAGGCTCCAGGCGCCGAACCCACAGCAGGGCAGTAGTCTCCGCGAAGGGCTGAGTTGAGGGCACAAGGGACGGTGCCGGTCAGGATCCGTCTTTGGCTGCCAAGGCCACACACGTCGATCCGCCCTGGTCGAGGAGGCCTCCGGAATCCTCACGGCAGCTGCAGCCGGGCCTGGGAAACGACATGGGGAGCTTCCAGCTTCCATGCCGAGTCCGCCTGCCCCGCTTCTGGACCTCAGACGACGTGATGTTGTCAGACGTTGGCATTGGGTCCCCATGGGGAGAGAGCCTTAGCTAGGGTTAGGGTTCGGGCCAGGGACGTCGCCAGGGCCGAAGCGACTCCAGTCTCGTGATCTCCCTCGAGGGCTGAAGTGAGGGCCCGTGCCCGAAGGCGGCTCAATTGCAGGGTTAGGGATCGAGGCAGGCTTAGGTTTCGGTGGAGGGTCCCGGTTCGGGGTAGGGTTAGGGTTAGGGTTAGCTCCCAGGAGGCTCCAGGCGCCGAACCCACAGCAGGGCAGTGGTCTCCGCGAAGGGCTGAGTTGAGGGCACAAGGGACGGTGCCGGTCAGGATCCGTCTTTGGCTGCCAAGGCCACACACGTCGATCCGCCCTGGTCGAGGAGGCCTCCGGAATCCTCACGGCAGCTGCAGCCGGGCCTGGGAAACGACATGGGGAGCTTCCAGCTTCCATGCCGTGTCCGTCTGCACCGCTTCTGGACCTCAGACGACGTGATGTTGTCAGACGTTGGCATTGGGTCCCCATGGGGAGAGAGCCTTAGCTAGGGTTAGGGTTCGGTCCAGGGACGTCGCCAGGGCCGAAGCGACTCCAGTCTCGTGATCTCCCTTGAGGGCTGAAGTGAGGGCCCGTGCCAGAAGGCGGCCCAATTGCAGGGTTAGGGATCGAGGCAGGCTTAGGTTTCGGTGGAGGGTCCCGGTTCGGGGTAGGGTTAGGGTCAGGGTTAGCTCCCAGGAGGCTCCAGGCGCCGAACCCACAGCAGGGCAGTGGTCTCCGCGAAGGGCTGAGTTGAGGGCACAAGGGACGGTGCCGGTCAGGATCCGTCTTTGGCTGCCAAGGCCACACACGTCGATCCGCCCTGGTCGAGGAGGCCTCCGGAATCCTCACGGGCAGCTGCAGCCGGGCCTGGGAAACGACATGGGGAGCTTCCAGCTTCCATGCCGGGTCCGTCTGCACCGCTTCTGGACCTCAGACGACTGATGTTGTCAGACGTTGGCATTGGGTCCCCATGGGGAGAGAGCCTTAGCTAGGGTTAGCGTTCGGTCCAGGGACGTCGCCAGGGCCGAAGCGACTCCAGTCTCGTGATCTCCCTTGAGGGCTGAAGTGAGGGCCCGTGCCCGAAGGCGGCTCAATTGCAGGGTAATGGTCGAGGCAGGCTTAGGTTTCGGTGGAGGGTCCCGGTTCGGGTTTGGGTTAGGGACAGGGTTAGCTCCCAGCAGGCTCCAGGCGCCGAACCCACAGCAGGGCAGTGGTCTCCGCGAAGGGCTGAGTTGAGTGCCCAAGGAACGGTGCCGGTCGGGATCCGTCTTTGGCTGCCAAGGCCGCACACGTCGAATCGGCCCCTGGTCGAGGGGACCTCCGGAATCCTCTCGTGCTGCTGTAGCCGGGCCTGGGAAACGACATGGGGAGCTTCCAGCTTCCATGCCGGGTCAGTCTGCACCGCTTCTGGACCTCAGACGACTGATGTTGTGAGACGTTGGCATTGGGTCCCCATGGGGAGAGAGCCTTAGCTAGGGTTAGCGTTCGGGCCAGGGACGTCGCCAGGGCCGAAGCGACTCCAGTCTCGTGATCTCCCTTGAGGGCTGAAGTGAGGGCCCATGCCCGAAGGCGGCTCAACTGCAAGGTTAGGGATCGAGGCAGGCTTAGGTTTCGGTGGAGGTTCCCGGTTCGGGGTAGGGTTAGGGTTAGGGTTAGCTCCCAGGAGGCTCCAGGCGCCGAACCCACAGCAGGGCAGTAGTCTCCGCGAAGGTCTGAGTTGAGGGCACAGGGGACGGTGCCGGTCAGGATCCATCTTTGGCTGCCAAGGCCATACACGTCGATCCCCCCTGGTCGAGGAGGCCTCTTGAATCCTCACGGACAGCTGCAGGCTGGCCTTGGAAACGACATGGGGAGATTCCAGCTTCCATGCCCAGTCCGCCGGCCCCGCATCTGGACTCCAGGCACGTGATGTGGTCAGACGTTGGCATTGGGTCCCATGGGGAGAGAGCCTTAGCTAGGGTTAGGGTTCGGGCCAGGGACGTCGCCATGGCCAAAGCGACTCCGGTCTCGAGATCTCCCTCGAGGGCTGAAGGGAGGGCCCGTGCCAGAAGGCGGCCCAATTGCAGGGTTAGGGATCGAGGCAGGCTTAGGTTTCGGTGGAGGGTCCCGGTTTGGGGTAGGGTTAGGGTTAGGGTTAGCACCCAGGAGGCTCCAGGCGCCGAACCCACAGCAGGGCAGTGGTCTCCGCGAAGGGCTGAGTTGAGGGCATAAGGGACGGTGCCGGTCAGGATCCGTCTTTGGCTGCCAAGGCCACACTCGTCGATCCGCCCTGGTCGAGGAGGCCTCCGGAATCCTCACGGGCAGCTGCAGCCGGGCCTGGGAAACGACATGGGGAGCTTCCAGCGTCCATGCCGTGTCCGTCTGCACCTCTTCTGGACCTCAGACGAGTGATGTTGTCAGACGTTGGAATTGAGTCCCCTTGGGGAGAGAGCGTTAGCTAGGGTTAGGGTTCGGTCCAGGGACGTCGCCAGGGCCGAAGCGACTCCAGTCTCGTCATCTCCCTTGAGGGCTGAAGTGAGGGCCCGTGCCCGAAGGCGGCTCAATTGCAGGGCTAATGGTCGAGGCAGGCTTAGGTTTCGGTGGAGGGTCCCGGATCGGGTTTGGGTTAGGGACAGGGTTAGCTCCCAGCAGGCTCCAGGCGCCGAAACCACAGCAGGGCAGTGGTCTCCGGGAAGGGCTGCATTGAGTGCCCAAGGAACGGTGCCGGTCGGGATCCGTATTTGGCTGCCAAGGCCGCACACGTGAATCGGCCCCTGGTCGAGGGGACCTCCGGAAACCTCTCGTGCTGCTGTAGCCGGGCCTGGGAAACGACATGGGGAGCTTCCAGCTTCCATGCCGGGTCAGTCTGCACCGCTTCTGGACCTCAGACGACTGATGTTGTGAGACGTTGGCATTGGGTCCCCATGGGGAGAGAGCCTTAGCTAGGGTTAGCGTTCGGGCCAGGGACGTCGCCAGGGCCGAAGCGACTCCAGTCTCGTGATCTCCCTTGAGGGCTGAAGTGAGGGCCCATGCCCGAAGGCGGCTCAACTGCAAGGTTAGGGATCGAGGCAGGCTTAGGTTTCGGTGGAGGTTCCCGGTTCGGGGTAGGGTTAGGGTTAGGGTTAGCTCCCAGGAGGCTGCAGGCGCCGAACCCACAGCAGGGCAGTAGTCTCCGCGAAGGTCTGAGTTGAGGGCACAGGGGACGGTGCCGGTCAGGATCCATCTTTGGCTGCCAAGGCCATACACGTCGATCCCCCCTGGTCGAGGAGGCCTCTTGAATCCTCACGGACAGCTGCAGGCTGGCCTTGGAAACGACATGGGGAGATTCCAGCTTCCATGCCCAGTCCGCCGGCCCCGCATCTGGACTCCAGGCACGTGATGTGGTCAGACGTTGGCATTGGGTCCCATGGGGAGAGAGCCTTAGCTAGGGTTAGGGTTCGGGCCAGGGACGTCGCCATGGCCAAAGCGACTCCGGTCTCGAGATCTCCCTCGAGGGCTGAAGGGAGGGCCCGTGCCAGAAGGCGGCCCAATTGCAGGGTTAGGGATCGAGGCAGGCTTAGGTTTCGGTGGAGGGTCCCGGTTTGGGGTAGGGTTAGGGTTAGGGTTAGCACCCAGGAGGCTCCAGGCGCCGAACCCACAGCAGGGCAGTGGTCTCCGCGAAGGGCTGAGTTGAGGGCATAAGGGACGGTGCCGGTCAGGATCCGTCTTTGGCTGCCAAGGCCACACTCGTCGATCCGCCCTGGTCGAGGAGGCCTCCGGAATCCTCACGGGCAGCTGCAGCCGGGCCTGGGAAACGACATGGGGAGCTTCCAGCGTCCATGCCGTGTCCGTCTGCACCTCTTCTGGACCTCAGACGAGTGATGTTGTCAGACGTTGGAATTGAGTCCCCTTGGGGAGAGAGCGTTAGCTAGGGTTAGGGTTCGGTCCAGGGACGTCGCCAGGGCCGAAGCGACTCCAGTCTCGTGATCTCCCTTGAGGGCTGAAGTGAGGGCCCGTGCCCGAAGGCGGCTCAATTGCAGGGCTAATGGTCGAGGCAGGCTTAGGTTTCGGTGGAGGGTCCCGGATCGGGTTTGGGTTAGGGACAGGGTTAGCTCCCAGCAGGCTCCAGGCGCCGAAACCACAGCAGGGCAGTGGTCTCCGGGAAGGGCTGCATTGAGTGCCCAAGGAACGGTGCCGGTCGGGATCCGTATTTGGCTGCCAAGGCCGCACACGTGAATCGGCCCCTGGTCGAGGGGACCTCCGGAAACCTCTCGTGCTGCTGTAGCCGGGCCTGGGAAACGACATGGGGAGCTTCCAGCTTCCATGCCGGGTCAGTCTGCACCGCTTCAGGACCTCAGACGACTGATGTTGTGAGACGTTGGCATTGGGTCCCCATGGGGAGAGAGCCTTAGCTAGGGTTAGCGTTCGGGCCAGGGACGTCGCCAGGGCCGAAGCGACTCCAGTCTCGTGATCTCCCTTGAGGGCTGAAGTGAGGGCCCATGCCCGAAGGCGGCTCAACTGCAAGGTTAGGGATCGAGGCAGGCTTAGGTTTCGGTGGAGGTTCCCGGTTCGGGGTAGGGTTAGGGTTAGGGTTAGCTCCCAGGAGGCTGCAGGCGCCGAACCCACAGCAGGGCAGTAGTCTCCGCGAAGGTCTGAGTTGAGGGCACAGGGGACGGTGCCGGTCAGGATCCATCTTTGGCTGCCAAGGCCATACACGTCGATCCCCCCTGGTCGAGGAGGCCTCTTGAATCCTCACGGACAGCTGCAGGCTGGCCTTGTAAACGACATGGGGAGATTCCAGCTTCCATGCCCAGTCCGCCGGCCCCGCATCTGGACTCCAGGCACGTGATGTGGTCAGACGTTGGCATTGGGTCCCATGGGGAGAGAGCCTTAGCTAGGGTTAGGGTTCGGGCCAGGGACGTCGCCATGGCCAAAGCGACTCCGGTCTCGGGATCTCCCTCGAGGGCTGAAGGGAGGGCCCGTGCCAGAAGGCGGCCCAATTGCAGGGTTAGGGATCGAGGCAGGCTTAGGTTTCGGTGGAGGGTCCCGGTTTGGGGTAGGGTTAGGGTTAGGGTTAGCACCCAGGAGGCTCCAGGCGCCGAACCCACAGCAGGGCAGTGGTCTCCGCGAAGGGCTGAGTTGAGGGCATAAGGGACGGTGCCGGTCAGGATCCGTCTTTGGCTGCCAAGGCCACACTCGTCGTTCCGCCCTGGTCGAGGAGGCCTCCGGAATCCTCACGGGCAGCTGCAGCCGGGCCTGGGAAACGACATGGGGAGCTTCCAGCGTCCATGCCGTGTCCGTCTGCACCTCTTCTGGACCTCAGACGAGTGATGTTGTCAGACGTTGGAATTGAGTCCCCTTGGGGAGAGAGCGTTAGCTAGGGTTAGGGTTCGGTCCAGGGACGTCGCCCGGGCCGAAGCGACTCCAGTCTCGTGATCTCCCTTGAGGGCTGAAGTGAGGCCCCGTGCCCGAAGGCGGCTCAGTTGCAGGGCTAATGGTCGAGGCAGGCTTAGGTTTCGGTGGAGGGTCCCGGATCAGGTTTGGGTTAGGGACAGGGTTAGCTCCCAGCAGGCTCCAGGCGCCGAAACCACAGCAGGGCAGTGGTCTCCGGGAAGGGCTGCATTGAGTGCCCAAGGAACGGTGCCGGTCGGGATCCGTATTTGGCTGCCAAGGCCGCACACGTGAATCGGCCCTGGTCGAGGGGACCTCCGGAAACCTCTCGTGCTGCTGTAGCCGGGCCTGGGAAACGACATGGGGAGCTTCCAGCTTCCATGCCGGGTCAGTCTGCACCGCTTCAGGACCTCAGACGACTGATGTTGTGAGACGTTGGCATTGGGTCCCCATGGGGAGAGAGCCTTAGCTAGGGTTAGCGTTCGGGCCAGGGACGTCGCCAGGGCCGAAGCGACTCCAGTCTCGTCATCTCCCTTGAGGGCTGAAGTGAGGGCCCGTGCCCGAAGGCGGCTCAATTGCAGGGCTAATGGTCGAGGCAGGCTTAGGTTTCGGTGGAGGGTCCCGGATCGGGTTTGGGTTAGGGACAGGGTTAGCTCCCAGCAGGCTCCAGGCGCCGAAACCACAGCAGGGCAGTGGTGTCCGGGAAGGGCTGAATTGAGTGCCCAAGGAACGGTGCCGGTCGGGATCCGTATTTGGCTGCCAAGGCCGCACACGTGAATGGGTCCCTGGTCGAGGGGACCTCCGGAAACCTCTCGTGCTGCTGTAGCCGGGCCTGGGAAACGACATGGGGAGCTTCCAGCTTCCATGCCGGGTCAGTCTGCACCGCTTCAGGACCTCAGACGACTGATGTTGTGACACGTTGGCATTGGGTCCCCATGGGGAGAGAGCCTTAGCTAGGGTTAGCGTTCGGGCCAGGGACGTCGCCAGGGCCGAAGCGACTCCAGTCTCGTGATCTCCCTTGAGGGCTGAAGTGAGGGCCCATGCCCGAAGGCGGCTCAACTGCAAGGTTAGGGATCGAGGCAGGCTTAGGTTTCGGTGGAGGTTCCCGGTTCGGGGTAGGGTTAGGGTTAGGGTTAGCTCCCAGGAGGCTGCAGGCGCCGAACCCACAGCAGGGCAGTAGTCTCCGCGAAGGTCTGAGTTGAGGGCACAGGGGACGGTGCCGGTCAGGATCCATCTTTGGCTGCCAAGGCCATACACGTCGATCCCCCCTGGTCGAGGAGGCCTCTTGAATCCTCACGGACAGCTGCAGGCTGGCCTTGGAAACGACATGGGGAGATTCCAGCTTCCATGCCCAGTCCGCCGGCCCCGCATCTGGACTCCAGGCACGTGATGTGGTCAGACGTTGGCATTGGGTCCCATGGGGAGAGAGCCTTAGCTAGGGTTAGGGTTCGGGCCAGGGACGTCGCCATGGCCAAAGCGACTCCGGTCTCGAGATCTCCCTCGAGGGCTGAAGGGAGGGCCCGTGCCAGAAGGCGGCCCAATTGCAGGGTTAGGGATCGAGGCAGGCTTAGGTTTCGGTGGAGGGTCTCGGTTTGGGGTAGGGTTAGGGTTAGGGTTAGCACCCACGAGGCTCCAGGCGCCGAACCCACAGCAGGGCAGTGGTCTCCGCGAAGGGCTGAGTTGAGGGCATAAGGGACGGTGCCGGTCAGGATCCGTCTTTGGCTGCCAAGGCCACACTCGTCGATCCGCCCTGGTCGAGGAGGCCTCCGGAATCCTCACGGGCAGCTGCAGCCGGGCCTGGGAAACGACATGGGGAGCTTCCAGCGTCCATGCCGTGTCCGTCTGCACCTCTTCTGGACCTCAGACGAGTGATGTTGTCAGACGTTGGAATTGAGTCCCCTTGGGGAGAGAGCGTTAGCTAGGGTTAGGGTTCGGTCCAGGGACGTCGCCAGGGCCGAAGCGACTCCACTCTCGTGATCTCCCTTGAGGGCTGAAGTGAGGGCCCGTGCCCGAAGGCGGCTCAATTGCAGGGCTAATGGTCGAGGCAGGCTTAGGTTTCGGTGGAGGGTCCCGGATCGGGTTTGGGTTAGGGACAGGGTTAGCTCCCAGCAGGCTCCAGGCGCCGAAACCACAGCAGGGCAGTGGTCTCCGGGAAGGGCTGCATTGAGTGCCCAAGGAACGGTGCCGGTCGGGATCCGTATTTGGCTGCCAAGGCCGCACACGTGAATCGGCCCCTGGTCGAGGGGACCTCCGGAAACCTCTCGTGCTGCTGTAGCCGGGCCTGGGAAACGACATGGGGAGCTTCCAGCTTCCATGCCGGGTCAGTCTGCACCGCTTCAGGACCTCAGACGACTGATGTTGTGAGACGTTGGCATTGGGTCCCCATGGGGAGAGAGCCTTAGCTAGGGTTAGCGTTCGGGCCAGGGACGTCGCCAGGGCCGAAGCGACTCCAGTCTCGTGATCTCCCTTGAGGGCTGAAGTGAGGGCCCATGCCCGAAGGCGGCTCAACTGCAAGGTTAGGGATCGAGGCAGGCTTAGGTTTCGGTGGAGGTTCCCGGTTCGGGGTAGGGTTAGGGTTAGGGTTAGCTCCCAGGAGGCTGCAGGCGCCGAACCCACAGCAGGGCAGTAGTCTCCGCGAAGGTCTGAGTTGAGGGCACAGGGGACGGTGCCGGTCAGGATCCATCTTTGGCTGCCAAGGCCATACACGTCGATCCCCCCTGGTCGAGGAGGCCTCTTGAATCCTCACGGACAGCTGCAGGCTGGCCTTGGAAACGACATGGGGAGATTCCAGCTTCCATGCCCAGTCCGCCGGCCCCGCATCTGGACTCCAGGCACGTGATGTGGTCAGACGTTGGCATTGGGTCCCATGGGGAGAGAGCCTTAGCTAGGGTTAGGGTTCGGGCCAGGGACGTCGCCATGGCCAAAGCGACTCCGGTCTCGAGATCTCCCTCGAGGGCTGAAGGGAGGGCCCGTGCCAGAAGGCGGCCCAATTGCAGGGTTAGGGATCGAGGCAGGCTTAGGTTTCGGTGGAGGGTCCCGGTTTGGGGTAGGGTTAGGGTTAGGGTTAGCACCCAGGAGGCTCCAGGCGCCGAACCCACAGCAGGGCAGTGGTCTCCGCGAAGGGCTGAGTTGAGGGCATAAGGGACGGTGCCGGTCAGGATCCGTCTTTGGCTGCCAAGGCCACACTCGTCGATCCGCCCTGGTCGAGGAGGCCTCCGGAATCCTCACGGGCAGCTGCAGCCGGGCCTGGGAAACGACATGGGGAGCTTCCAGCGTCCATGCCGTGTCCGTCTGCACCTCTTCTGGACCTCAGACGAGTGATGTTGTCAGACGTTGGAATTGAGTCCCCTTGGGGAGAGAGCGTTAGCTAGGGTTAGGGTTCGGTCCAGGGACGTCGCCAGGGCCGAAGCGACTCCAGTCTCGTGATCTCCCTTGAGGGCTGAAGTGAGGGCCCGTGCCCGAAGGCGGCTCAATTGCAGGGCTAATGGTCGAGGCAGGCTTAGGTTTCGGTGGAGGGTCCCGGATCGGGTTTGGGTTAGGGACAGGGTTAGCTCCCAGCAGGCTCCAGGCGCCGAAACCACAGCAGGGCAGTGGTCTCCGGGAAGGGCTGCATTGAGTGCCCAAGGAACGGTGCCGGTCGGGATCCGTATTTGGCTGCCAAGGCCGCACACGTGAATCGGCCCCTGGTCGAGGGGACCTCCGGAAACCTCTCGTGCTGCTGTAGCCGGGCCTGGGAAACGACATGGGGAGCTTCCAGCTTCCATGCCGGGTCAGTCTGCACCGCTTCTGGACCTCAGACGACTGATGTTGTGAGACGTTGGCATTGGGTCCCCATGGGGAGAGAGCCTTAGCTAGGGTTAGCGTTCGGGCCAGGGACGTCGCCAGGGCCGAAGCGACTCCAGTCTCGTGATCTCCCTTGAGGGCTGAAGTGAGGGCCCATGCCCGAAGGCGGCTCAACTGCAAGGTTAGGGATCGAGGCAGGCTTAGGTTTCGGTGGAGGTTCCCGGTTCGGGGTAGGGTTAGGGTTAGGGTTAGCTCCCAGGAGGCTGCAGGCGCCGAACCCACAGCAGGGCAGTAGTCTCCGCGAAGGTCTGAGTTGAGGGCACAGGGGACGGTGCCGGTCAGGATCCATCTTTGGCTGCCAAGGCCATACACGTCGATCCCCCCTGGTCGAGGAGGCCTCTTGAATCCTCACGGACAGCTGCAGGCTGGCCTTGGAAACGACATGGGGAGATTCCAGCTTCCATGCCCAGTCCGCCGGCCCCGCATCTGGACTCCAGGCACGTGATGTGGTCAGACGTTGGCATTGGGTCCCATGGGGAGAGAGCCTTAGCTAGGGTTAGGGTTCGGGCCAGGGACGTCGCCATGGCCAAAGCGACTCCGGTCTCGAGATCTCCCTCGAGGGCTGAAGGGAGGGCCCGTGCCAGAAGGCGGCCCAATTGCAGGGTTAGGGATCGAGGCAGGCTTAGGTTTCGGTGGAGGGTCCCGGTTTGGGGTAGGGTTAGGGTTAGGGTTAGCACCCAGGAGGCTCCAGGCGCCGAACCCACAGCAGGGCAGTGGTCTCCGCGAAGGGCTGAGTTGAGGGCATAAGGGACGGTGCCGGTCAGGATCCGTCTTTGGCTGCCAAGGCCACACTCGTCGATCCGCCCTGGTCGAGGAGGCCTCCGGAATCCTCACGGGCAGCTGCAGCCGGGCCTGGGAAACGACATGGGGAGCTTCCAGCGTCCATGCCGTGTCCGTCTGCACCTCTTCTGGACCTCAGACGAGTGATGTTGTCAGACGTTGGAATTGAGTCCCCTTGGGGAGAGAGCGTTAGCTAGGGTTAGGGTTCGGTCCAGGGACGTCGCCAGGGCCGAAGCGACTCCAGTCTCGTGATCTCCCTTGAGGGCTGAAGTGAGGGCCCGTGCCCGAAGGCGGCTCAATTGCAGGGCTAATGGTCGAGGCAGGCTTAGGTTTCGGTGGAGGGTCCCGGATCGGGTTTGGGTTAGGGACAGGGTTAGCTCCCAGCAGGCTCCAGGCGCCGAAACCACAGCAGGGCAGTGGTCTCCGGGAAGGGCTGCATTGAGTGCCCAAGGAACGGTGCCGGTCGGGATCCGTATTTGGCTGCCAAGGCCGCACACGTGAATCGGCCCCTGGTCGAGGGGACCTCCGGAAACCTCTCGTGCTGCTGTAGCCGGCCTGGGAAACGACATGGGGAGCTTCCAGCTTCCATGCCGGGTCAGTCTGCACCGCTTCTGGACCTCAGACGACTGATGTTGTGAGACGTTGGCATTGGGTCCCCATGGGGAGAGAGCCTTAGCTAGGGTTAGCGTTCGGGCCAGGGACGTCGCCAGGGCCGAAGCGACTCCAGTCTCGTGATCTCCCTTGAGGGCTGAAGTGAGGGCCCATGCCCGAAGGCGGCTCAACTGCAAGGTTAGGGATCGAGGCAGGCTTAGGTTTCGGTGGAGGTTCCCGGTTCGGGGTAGGGTTAGGGTTAGGGTTAGCTCCCAGGAGGCTGCAGGCGCCGAACCCACAGCAGGGCAGTAGTCTCCGCGAAGGTCTGAGTTGAGGGCACAGGGGACGGTGCCGGTCAGGATCCATCTTTGGCTGCCAAGGCCATACACGTCGATCCCCCCTGGTCGAGGAGGCCTCTTGAATCCTCACGGACAGCTGCAGGCTGGCCTTGGAAACGACATGGGGAGATTCCAGCTTCCATGCCCAGTCCGCCGGCCCCGCATCTGGACTCCAGGCACGTGATGTGGTCAGACGTTGGCATTGGGTCCCATGGGGAGAGAGCCTTAGCTAGGGTTAGGGTTCGGGCCAGGGACGTCGCCATGGCCAAAGCGACTCCGGTCTCGGGATCTCCCTCGAGGGCTGAAGGGAGGGCCCGTGCCAGAAGGCGGCCCAATTGCAGGGTTAGGGATCGAGGCAGGCTTAGGTTTCGGTGGAGGGTCCCGGTTTGGGGTAGGGTTAGGGTTAGGGTTAGCACCCAGGAGGCTCCAGGCGCCGAACCCACAGCAGGGCAGTGGTCTCCGCGAAGGGCTGAGTTGAGGGCATAAGGGACGGTGCCGGTCAGGATCCGTCTTTGGCTGCCAAGGCCACACTCGTCGATCCGCCCTGGTCGAGGAGGCCTCCGGAATCCTCACGGGCAGCTGCAGCCGGGCCTGGGAAACGACATGGGGAGCTTCCAGCGTCCATGCCGTGTCCGTCTGCACCTCTTCTGGACCTCAGACGAGTGATGTTGTCAGACGTTGGAATTGAGTCCCCTTGGGAGAGAGCGTTAGCTAGGGTTAGGGTTCGGTCCAGGGACGTCGCCAGGGCCGAAGCGACTCCAGTCTCGTGATCTCCCTTGAGGGCTGAAGTGAGGGCCCGTGCCCGAAGGCGGCTCAATTGCAGGGCTAATGGTCGAGGCAGGCTTAGGTTTCGGTGGAGGGTCCCGGATCGGGTTTGGGTTAGGGACAGGGTTAGCTCCCAGCAGGCTCCAGGCGCCGAAACCACAGCAGGGCAGTGGTCTCCGGGAAGGGCTGCAGTTGAGTGCCCAAGGAACGGTGCCGGTCGGGATCCGTATTTGGCTGCCAAGGCCGCACACGTGAATCGGCCCCTGGTCGAGGGGACCTCCGGAAACCTCTCGTGCTGCTGTAGCCGGGCCTGGCAAACGACATGGGGAGCTTCCAGCTTCCATGCCGGGTCAGTCTGCACCGCTTCTGGACCTCAGACGACTGATGTTGTGAGACGTTGGCATTGGGTCCCCATGGGGAGAGAGCCTTAGCTAGGGTTAGCGTTCGGTCCAGGGACGTCGCCAGGGCCGAAGCGACTCCAGTCTCGTGATCTCCCTTGAGGGCTGAAGTGAGGGCCCATGCCCGAAGGCGGCTCAACTGCAAGGTTAGGGATCGAGGCAGGCTTAGGTTTCGGTGGAGGTTCCCGGTTCGGGGTAGGGTTAGGGTTAGGGTTAGCTCCCAGGAGGCTGCAGGCGCCGAACCCACAGCAGGGCAGTAGTCTCCGCGAAGGTCTGAGTTGAGGGCACAGGGACGGTGCCGGTCAGGATCCATCTTTGGCTGCCAAGGCCATACACGTCGATCGCCCCTGGTCGAGGAGGCCTCTTGAATCCTCACGGACAGCTGCAGGCTGGCCTTGGAAACGACATGGTGAGATTCCAGCTTCCATGCCCAGTCCGCCGGCCCCGCATCTGGACTCCAGGCACGTGATGTGGTCAGACGTTGGCATTGGGTCCCATGGGGAGAGAGCCTTAGCTAGGGTTAGGGTTCGGGCCAGGGACGTCGCCATGGCCGAAGCGACTCCGGTCTCGTGATCTCCCCTCGAGGGCTGAAGGGAGGGCCCGTGCCAGAAGGCGGCCCAATTGCAGGGTTAGGGATCGAGGCAGGCTTAGGTTTCGGTGGAGGGTCCCGGTTGGGGTAGGGTTAGGGTTAGGGTTAGCACCCAGGAGGCTCCAGGCGCCGAACCCACAGCAGGGCAGTGGTCTCCGCGAAGGGCTGAGTTGAGGGCATAAGGGACGGTGCCGGTCAGGATCCGTCTTTGGCTGCCAAGGCCACACTCGTCGATCCGCCCTGGTCGAGGAGGCCTCCGGAATCCTCACGGGCAGCTGCAGCCGGGCCTGGGAAACGACATGGGGAGCTTCCAGCGTCCATGCCGTGTCCGTCTGCACGCTCTTCTGGACCTCAGACGAGTGATGTTGTCAGACGTTGGAATTGAGTCCCCTTGGGGAGAGAGCGTTAGCTAGGGTTAGGGTTCGGTCCAGGGACGTCGCCAGGGCCGAAGCGACTCCAGTCTCGTGATCTCCCTTGAGGGCTGAAGTGAGGGCCCGTGCCCGAAGGCGGCTCAATTGCAGGGCTAATGGTCGAGGCAGGCTTAGGTTTCGGTGGAGGGTCCCGGTTCGGGTTTGGGTTAGGGACAGGGTTAGCTCCCAGCAGGCTCCAGGCGCCGAAACCACAGCAGGGCAGTGGTCTCCGGGAAGGGCTGCATTGAGTGCCCAAGGAACGGTGCCGGTCGGGATCCGTATTTGGCTGCCAAGGCCGCACACGTGAATCGGTCCCTGGTCGAGGGGACCTCCGGAATCCTCTCGTGCTGCTGTAGCCGGGCCTGGGAAACGACATGGGGAGCTTCCAGCTTCCATGCCGGGTCAGTCTGCACCGCTTCTGGACCTCAGACGACTGATGTTGTCAGACGTTGGCATTGGGTCCCCATGGGGAGAGAGCCTTAGCTAGGGTTAGCGTTCGGGCCAGGGACGTCGCCAGGGCCGAAGCGACTCCAGTCTCGTGATCTCCCTTGAGGGCTGAAGTGAGGGCCCATGCCCGAAGGCGGCTCAACTGCAAGGTTAGGGATCGAGGCAGGCTTAGGTTTCGGTGGAGGTTCCCGGTTCGGGGTAGGGTTAGGGTTAGGGTTAGCTCCCAGGAGGCTGCAGGCGCCGAACCCACAGCAGGGCAGTAGTCTCCGCGAAGGTCTGAGTTGAGGGCACAAGGGACGGTGCCGGTCAGGATCCATCTTTGGCTGCCAAGGCCATACACGTCGATCGCGCCCTGGTCGAGGAGGCCTCCTGAATCCTCACGGACAGCTGCAGGCTGGCCTGGAAACGACATGGGGAGATTCCAGCTTCCATGCCCAGTCCGCCTGCACCGCATCTGGACCCAGGCACGTGATGTGGTCAGACGTTGGCATTGGGTCCCATGGGGAGAGAGCCTTAGCTAGCGTTAGGGTTCGGGCCAGGGACGTCGCCATGGCCAAAGCGACTCCAGTCTCGTGATCTCCCTCGAGGGCTGAAGGGAGGGCCCGTGCCAGAAGGCGGCCCAATTGCAGGGTTAGGGATCGAGGCAGGCTTAGGTTTCGGTGGAGGGTCCCGTTTCGGGGTAGGGTTAGGGTTAGGGTTAGCGCCCAGGAGGCTCCAGGCGCCGAACCCACAGCAGGGCAGTGGTCTCCGCGAAGGGCTGAGTTGAGGGCACAAGGGACGGTGCCGGTCAGGATCCGTCTTTGGCTGCCAAGGCCACACTCGTCGTTCCGCCCCTGGTCGAGGAGGCCTCCAGAATCCTCACGGGCAGCTGCAGCCGGGCCTGGGAAACGACATGGGGAGCTTCCAGCGTCCATGCCGAGTCCGCCTGCACCTCTTCTGGACCTCAGGCACGTGATGTGGTCAGACGTTGGAATTGAGTCCCCATGGGGAGAGAGCGTTAGCTAGGGTTAGGGTTCGGTCCAGGGACGTCGCCAGGGCCGAAGCGACTCCAGGCTCGTGATCTCCCTCGAGGCCTGAAGTGAGGGCCCGTGCCAGAAGGCGGCTCAATTGCAGGGTTAGGGTCGAGGCAGGCTTAGGTTTCGGTGGAGGGTCCCGGATGCGGGGTTGGGTTAGGGTTAGGGTTAGCTCCCAGGAGGCTCCAGGCGCCGAAACCACAGCAGGGCAGTGGTCTCCGCGAAGGGCTGCAGTTGAGTGCCCAAGGGACGGTGCCGGTCAGGATCCGTCTTTGGCTGCCAAGGCCACACACGTGAATCGGCCCCTGGTCGAGGTGGCCTCCGGAATCCTCTCCGGCTGCTGCAGCCGGGCCTGGCAAACGACATGGTGAGCTTCCAGCTTCCATGCCGGTCAGTCTGCACCGCTTCTGGACCTCAGACGACTGGTGTTGTCAGACGTTGGCATTGGGTCCCCATGGGGAGAGAGCCTTGGCTAGGGTTAGCGTTCGGTCCAGGGACGTCGCCAGGGCCGAAGCGACTGCAGTCTCGTGATCTCCCTTGAGGGCTGAAGGGAGGGCCCTTGCCGAAGGCGGCTCAAGTGCAGGTGAGAGATCGAGGCAGGCTTAGGTTTCGGTGGAGGGTCCCGGTTCGGGGTAGGGTTAGGGTTAGGGTTAGCTCCCAGGATGCTCCGGGCGCAGAACCCACAGCAGGGCAGTGGTCTCCGCGAAGGGCTGAGTTGAGGCACAAGGGACGGTGCCGGTCAGGATCCGACTTTGGCTGCCAAGGCCACACACCTCGTTGGCCCCTGGTCGAGGAGGCCTCGGGAGTCCTCTCGGGCAGCTGTAGCCGGGCCTGGAAAACGACATGGTGAGCTGCCAGCTTCCATGGCGAGGCAGCCTGCACTGCTTCTGGACCCAGGCACGTGGTGTTGTCAGACGTTGGCACTGGGTCCCATGGCGAGAGAGCCTTAGCCAGGGTTAGGGTTCGGTCCAGGGACGTGGCCAGGGCCGAAGCGACTCCGGTCTCGTGCTCTCCCTCCTCGAGGGCTGAAGGGAGGGCCCTTGCCAGCAAGGCGGCTCAAGTGCAGGGTTATGGTTCGAGGCAGGCTTAGGTTTCTGTGCAGGGTCCCGGCTTGGGGTAGGGTTAGGGTTAGGGTTAGCTACCAGGAGGCTCCAGGCGCCGAACCCACAGCAGGGCCGTCGTCCCCGCGACGGACTGTGATGAGGGCACAAGGGTCGGTGCCGGTCAAGATGCCGTGTTTGGCTGCCAAGGCCACACACCTCGATCGTCCCCTGATCGAGGAGGACTCCGGAATCCTCTCGGGCAGCTGTAGCCGGGCCTGGGACACGACATGGTGAGCTTCCAGGTTCCCTGCCGAGTCAGCCTCCGCTGCTTCTGGACCCCAGGCGTGGGATGTTGTCACACGTTGGAACTGGGTCCCCATGGGGAGAGAGCCGTAGCTGCATTGAGGGTTTTGTCCACGGAACTCTCCAGGGCCGAAGCGACTGCAGTCTCGTGATCTCCCTCAAGGACTGAAGTGAAGGCCCTGGCGCCAAGGCGGCTCAAGTGCAGGGTTAGGGGACTTGGCAGGCTTAGGTGTCATTGGGGGAGGATCCCTGTTCGGGGTAGGGTTAGGGTTAGGGTTAGGTCAATTGAGGCTCCAGGCGCCGAAACCACAACAGGGCAGTGGTCTCACCGAAGGGCTGTGTTCAGGGCACAATGGAGGCTGCTGCTAAGGATCCGTCTTGGCTGCCAAGTCCACACACGGGATTGGGTCCCCGGTCGAGGAGGCTTCCGGAATCCTCTCGGGCAGCTGCAGCTAGGCCTGGGAAAGGACATGGTGAGCTTCCAGGTTTCATGCTGTGTCAACCTGCACCGCTTTTGGACCTCAGGCGCATGATGTTGTCAGACGTTAGAATTGGGACCCCATGGGGAGAGAGCCTTAGCTAAGGTTGGGGTTCGGTCCAGGGACGTCTTCAGGGCCGAAGCAACTCCGGTCTCCTGATCTCCCTCGAGGGCTGAAGGGAGGGCCCATGGCAGAAGGCGGCTCAAGTGCAGGGTTAGGGTGCGAGGCAGGCTGAGGTTTCGGTGGAGGGTCCCGATTCGGGGTAGGGTTAGGGTTAGGGTTAGGACCCAGTAGGCTCCAGACGCCGAACGCACAGCAGGGCAGTGGTCGCCCCGAAGGGCTGAGTTGAGGGCACAAGGGAGGCTGCCAGTCAGCATCAGTCTTGGATGCCAAGGACACACACGTGATTGGGCCCGGGCGCGAGGGGGCCTCCGGAATCCTCTCGGGCAGCTGCAGCCTGGCCTGAGAAACGACATGGTGAGCTTCCAGGTTCCATGCCGAGTCAGCCTGCACCGTTTCTGGACCCAAGCCGCGTGGTGTTGTCAGACGCTGGAATTGGGTCCCCATGAGCAGAGAGCCTTAGCTAGCGTTAGGGTTCGGGCCAGGGACGTCTCCATGGCCGACGCGACAAAAAGTCTCGTGATCTCCCTCGAGGGCTGCAGAGAGGGCCCTTGCAGCAAGGCGGCTCAAGTGCAGGGTTAGGGTTCGAGGCAGGCTTCGGTTTCGGTGGAGGGTCCCGTTTCGGGGTAGGGTTAGGGTTCGGGTTATCGCCCAGGAGGCTCCAGGCGTCGAACCCACAGCCGGGCAGTGGTCTCCCCGAAGGGTTGCGTTGAGGGCACAAGGGAGGTTGCAGGTCAGGGTTCGTCTTGGCTGCCAAGGCCACACACCTTGTTGGGCCCCTGGTCGAGGAGGCCTCCAGAATCCTCCCGGGCAGCTGCAGCCGGGCCTGGGAAACAACATGGTGAGCTTCCAGGTTCCATGCCGAGTCAGCCTGCACCGCTTCTGGACCCCAGGCACGTGATGTGGTCAGAAGTTGGAATTGGGACCCCATGGGGAGAGAGCCTTACCTAGGGTTAGGGTTCGGTCCAGGGACGTCGCCAGGGCCGAAGTGACTCCGGGCTCGTAATATCCCTCGAGGCCTTAAGGGAGGACCCATGGCAGAAGGCGGCTCAATTGCACGGTTAGGGTTCGAGGCAGGCTTCGGTTTAGGTGGAGGGTCCCGTTGCGGGGTAGGGTTAGGGTTAGGGTTAGGTCTCAGGAGGCTCCAGGCGCCGAACGCACACCAGGGCAGTGGTCACCCCGAAGGGCTGAGTTGAGGGCACAAGGGAGGCTGCCATTCAGGATCCGTCTTTGGCTGCCAAGGCCACACACGTCATTGGGCCCCTGGTCGTGGTGGCCTCCGGAATCCTCTCCGGCTGCTGCAGCCGGGCCTGGCAAACGACATGGTGAGCTTCCAGGTTCCATGCCGAGTCAGCCTGCACCGCTTCTGGACCCAAGGCGCGTGGTGTGGTCAGACCGTGGCATTGGGTCCCCATGGGGAGAGGGCCTTGGCTAGGGTTAGGGTTCGGTCCAGGGACGTCTCCATGACCGACGCGACTGCGGTCTCGTGATCTCCCTGGAGGGCTGAAGGGAGGGCCCTTGCAGTAAGGCGGGACAAGTGCAGGCTGAGAGTTCGAGGCGGGCTTAGGTTTCGGGGGAGGGTCCCGGTGTGGGGTAGGGTTAGGGTTAGTGTTAGGTCCCAGGATGCTCCGGGCGCAAAACCCACAGCAGGGCAGTGGTCTCCCCGAGGGGCTGAGTTGAGCGCACAATGGAGGCTGCCGGTCAGGATCCGACTTTGCTGCCAAGGCCACACACCTTGTTGGGCCCCTGGTCGAGGAGGCCTCGGGAGTCCTCTCGGGCAGCTGTAGCCGGGCCTGGAAAACCACATGGTGAGCTGCCAGGTTCCATGGCGAGGCAGCCTGCACTGCTTCTGGACCCAAGGCACGTGGTGTTGTCAGACGTTGGAACTGGGACCCCATGGCGAGAGAGCCTTAGCCAGGGTTCGGGTTCGGTCCGGGGACGTGGCCAGGGCCGAAGCGACTCCGGTCTCGTGCTCTCCCTCCCTCGAGGGCTGAAGGGAGGGCCCTTGCAGCAAGGCGGCTCAAGTGCAGGGTTATGGTTCGAGGCAGGCTTAGGTTTCTGTGCAGGGTCCCGGCGTGGGGTAGGGTTAGGGTTAGGGTTAGGTACCAGGAGGCTCCAGGCGCCGAACCCACAGCAGGGCCGTCGTCCCCCGACGGACTGTGATGAGGGCACAAGGGTCGGTGCCGGTCAAGTGCCGTGTTTGGCTGCCAAGGCCACACACCTCGATCGTCCCCTGATCGAGGAGGACTCCGGAATCCTCTCGGGCAGCTGTAGCCGGGCCTGGGACACGACATGGTGAGCTTCCAGGTTCCCTGCCGAGTCAGCCTCCGCTGCTTCTGGACCCCAGGCGTGGGATGTTGTCACACGTTGGAACTGGGTCCCCATGGGGAGAGAGCCGTAGCTGCATTGAGGGTTTTGTCCACGGAACTCTCCAGGGCCGAAGCGACTGCAGTCTCGTGATCTCCCTCAAGGACTGAAGTGAAGGCCCTGGCGCCAAGGCGGCTCAAGTGCAGGGTTAGGGGACTTGGCAGGCTTAGGTGTCATTGGGGGAGGATCCCTGTTCGGGGTAGGGTTAGGGTTAGGGTTAGGTCAATTGAGGCTCCAGGCGCCGAAACCACAACAGGGCAGTGGTCTCACCGAAGGGCTGTGTTCAGGGCACAATGGAGGCTGCTGCTAAGGATCCGTCTTGGCTGCCAAGTCCACACACGGGATTGGGTCCCCGGTCGAGGAGGCTTCCGGAATCCTCTCGGGCAGCTGCAGCTAGGCGTGGGAAAGGACATGGTGAGCTTCCAGGTTTCATGCTGTGTCAACCTGCACCGCTTTTGGACCTCAGGCGCATGATGTTGTCAGACGTTAGAATTGGGACCCCATGGGGAGAGAGCCTTAGCTAAGGTTGGGGTTCGGTCCAGGGACGTCTTCAGGGCCGAAGCAACTCCGGTCTCCTGATCTCCCTCGAGGGCTGAAGGGAGGGCCCATGGCAGAAGGCGGCTCAAGTGCAGGGTTAGGGTGCGAGGCAGGCTGAGGTTTCGGTGGAGGGTCCCGATTCGGGGTAGGGTTAGGGTTAGGGTTAGGACCCAGTAGGCTCCAGACGCCGAACGCACAGCAGGGCAGTGGTCGCCCCGAAGGGCTGAGTTGAGGGCACAAGGGAGGCTGCCAGTCAGCATCAGTCTTGGATGCCAAGGACACACACGTGATTGGGCCCGGGCGCGAGGGGGCCTCCGGAATCCTCTCGGGCAGCTGCAGCCTGGCCTGAGAAACGACATGGTGAGCTTCCAGGTTCCATGCCGAGTCAGCCTGCACCGTTTCTGGACCCAAGCCGCGTGGTGTTGTCAGACGCTGGAATTGGGTCCCCATGAGCAGAGAGCCTTAGCTAGCGTTAGGGTTCGGGCCAGGGACGTCTCCATGGCCGACGCGACAAAAAGTCTCGTGATCTCCCTCGAGGGCTGCAGAGAGGGCCCTTGCAGCAAGGCGGCTCAAGTGCAGGGTTAGGGTTCGAGGCAGGCTTCGGTTTCGGTGGAGGGTCCCGTTTCGGGGTAGGGTTAGGGTTCGGGTTATCGCCCAGGAGGCTCCAGGCGTCGAACCCACAGCCGGGCAGTGGTCTCCCCGAAGGGTTGCGTTGAGGGCACAAGGGAGGTTGCAGGTCAGGGTTCGTCTTGGCTGCCA
>NW_026464010.1:0-20602 GCF_027475565.1 Acinonyx jubatus
GGACGTCAGTCCCTGCAGGAAGCTGAGGAGGAACTCGCCCTCCTCGGCGTCTCGAAGCAGGGCTGTGGGCTGATAGTACTGGCACAGGCGGGCGGGCTCCTGGAGGAGCAGCTTCAGGTAGCACTCCATCAGGCCGTCATTGAGGGCCAGCCTCAGCCAGGCCCGGCAGCGGCCCACGTCCGTGCTGACAAAGATCAGGTGCTCCAATTCCGAGACGATGTGTCTGCGGGTGGAGAGGACAGGCTTGTTTCAAGAAATGATTTCAGATCACGGAGGATTGTTTTATCCACTGGTGAGCAGGAGCCAGTAATAACGACTGCAAGTATATATAGGCTTGGGAAAAAATCTCAGATAGCAGTGTTCTACAGGGAATTGAGAAATATTTAGCTACAACTCCCCACTTGTTCGAGGTTACTGTCATGCAGGATAATTGCCATTTTTGTTACAACTCCCCAGGCGCCCCTGACATCACCTGCTCATCCGGCATACATCTGATGAGCCCCTAAGTGCCAGGTCTTTGGAGCCGTGAAGATACAGGATACAGACATGGTCCTGCCCTCAGTCCAGGTTACTACCTTTCAAGGGCACACGGAGGTGAACCCTGTTGTCAGTAGAGCTGGGGTGGGGGGAAGGCAATCACTTCCAGGTTGCAGTAAGAACAATGCCTTAGGCAAGGCATTGAGGGATTAGGCATAGGGATTAGGGATAGGCAAGGCATCGAGCTGGGCCTTGAGGGATTTCAAGCGGCAAAGATGGAAGGGGAACCTTAGGCACCAAGGACTGACAGAAAAAAGGCACCAAGGGTAGGGAAGCAGCAGCTGTGTAACAGGAGTGGTGAGCACTCCCGTTACAGCACGGGGAGGAGGAGGAGCGGCTGATTGGGTTGCAAAGTCAGGTGACGCAGGGTCTCGAGCATCCAACCGGTGAGGCAAAGTGGGGCAAGGGTCCCCACACCTGGCTGTGCATCAGAATCACCTGGGAACGTGGTCAGGCTACAGATTCTGGGGCCCCAATGAAGTGAATGGGACTCCAGGCTAGCACTGGGGAGCCTGAGAGTTTTTACACCGGGAAATGACTCGACCACAGTCATGCAGACTTCTGGGTGGGCTGCTCGGGATAAGATCAGGTACCAAACTCAGTTCCCGAACCCTTGGTCTGATGTAAATGCCCTTCCTCTGACCATCACAGTGCCCTGACCACATCTCGCCCATAGGAGTGCATGCTCCACAGGGCTCAGGGAATGAGCTCGGGTTAGCTTAAGCTCAATAAATGTGGACCAGCTGCCTGACCTAAGGACAGACAGAATGAGATAAGGGGGACAATTAGAAAGCCACTGCCACCTGGGAGTGAGGTAAGACCCTGAGATAGGGCGGTGGCAGTCAGCAGGAAAAGGAAGATACAGACCGACAAGGCACCTTCAGGCTGCAGGTGGCATTTAATAGCCCTTAGAGGCAACGTGCCAGCAGCTGCTTGCTCCAAAGCCCAGGCAGTTAGGGCCAGGGCCGCAGAGGCAAACGTCCCAGGGTGGATATTCAGATGATCTGGATTCCACTGCTTTAAAAAATGCCACAGCCTGTTAGGATATAATACTTAGCATAGAGATGTTCAAACATTCCAAGGCAGGGTCCGCAAACCTCTTCTGTTAAGGGCCACTTAGTAAAGATTTTAGGCTTTGCAGGCCACACATTCTCTGTTCCAACTACCTAACTTTGCCACGGTGTGGCAAAAAAGCGGCTCCTGCTAAAGGCGACCAGCCAGGGGCCTGAGCAGCCCCAGGCCATTGCCTGTACGCTGAGGGGCTCTTGAGGCTTGGTCTAACAATAACCCCTATCTCACCCATGTCCATTCTAGAACACAGAGCATCTCTGCTGCCTTCCCATAGAGCTGTAGAGGGAGAGCCCAGGGTCACCCACACTGAAGCTCCTCCCCAAAGCAAAGCCTCCCCTGCTGATCTCACTTGTGGGTGACAGCTTTCAGGAGGGGCCAGAAGACAGGCTGAGGCAGAGGCTTCTGGTGGGCGCTCTTCTTCCTTTTCCCTCCGGCCTCGGCTCGGATGTGCTTGGCATGCAGGCCGTGGATAAATACAGCCTCCAGGGCACTGCACATGGTGTTGGCATCTCCGTCTTCGCTAGTGACCACTGTGTCCGAGGACACGTACTGCTTCTGCAACGCCTTCACAGATCCCACTAGCTTCTTCTTGATGACCTAGTCAGTGTCAGACATAACACAGGCCTTTAGAAGATCCTGCGGTGACCCCTGGAAGGGAAGTGCTTATCACCAAAGACACGCACACCCACACACGCCTCACGTCTACCTGTGGGTGTGTATACAGCAAAACTAGCACAAGCTAATCATAGAAAACAAAGATGGGCGCCTGGGTGGCTCAGTCGGTTGAGCGTCCGACTTCGGCTCAGGTCGTGATCTCACGGTTCATGGGTTCGAGCCCCACGTCGGGCTCTGTGCTGCCAGCTCAGAGCCTGCAGCCTGCTTTGGATTCTGTGTCTCCCTCTCTCTCTGCCCCTCCCCCACTTGCACACGCACGCACGCGCTCTCTCTCTTTCTCTCAAAAATAGATAAACGTTGGGAAAAAATTTTAAAAAAAGAAAGAAAGAAAACAGAGACAAAGCATAGAGGAGAAAAGGAAAATTACGTACTTATACCACCCAGAGATAGTTATTTTTTTGCAAAGATATTTGTAATGTTTTTCTTTTATTTTGCTTTTTAAACCGAACTTCAGTGATTTGATAGCCATAGAAATCTTGTGTTTAAATACCGGCTCCATCATAGTTACAGGTGTGGGAGCCTGGGTGATCCATCTAGGGCAGGGGTGAAGCTTTCCACCTTGTTTAGGGGTCTACGATTCCATGAAGAGGCTACAAGTGCCACTTTAGAACCATAAAAACACCAAGAAAACAGGAGCATGGTCCACATTACGAAAGATCCTAGGGGCACCTGGGTGGCTCAGTCGGTTAAGCATCTGACTCTTGATTTCAGCTCAGGTCATGATCTCACGGTTTCTGAGTTTGAGCTCCGTATCTGGCTCTGTGCTGACAGTGTGGAGCCTGCTTGAGATTCTCTCTCTCTCTCTCTCTCTCTCTCTCTCTCTCTCCCTCTCTCTGCCCCTCCTCTGCTCATGCTCACTCTCCCTTTCAAAATAAATAAAATAAACGTTATTTATTTAAAAATCTTTTTAATGTTTACTTTTGAGAGAGAGAGAGAGAGAGAGAGAGAGGGACAAACTATGAGGGGGGGAGGGGCAGAGAGAGAGGAAGACACAGAATCCGAAGCAGGCTCCAGGCTCTGAGCTGTCAGCACAAAGCCTGATGTGGGGCCTGAAATCACAGACTATGAGATCATGACCTGAGCCGAAATAGGACGCTTAACTGACTGAGCCACCCAGGCGCCCCTAAAATAAATAAATAAACTTTAAAAAGAAAGAAAGAAAAAAGGAAAGATCCTTGACCTGGCAGTCAGAGGCAGATGTTAGTCTCAGCTCTGTTGGTCAACAGCTGGGTCACGGCAGACATGTCACTTAACCTCACTGAGCTTAATTTCCTCATCTGTTAAACGGAACGAATACTTCCTGACCTACAGCACAGGAGTTGGGGGGTGGGGGGATTACTCTGAGGGCAGGACTTGCTTTTTTTTTTCATTCTTGCATCCTCAACACTTGGCCTGGTTCCTGACACATGTAAGTATTCCGTTAAGGTCTGTTACATAAATCAATTATAAAATACATATATGTAAAATCCTTTGGAAAGATAAAGACAGTTCTGTCATAATATAAGCATGTCAAAATTACCTATGTGTTTTGGAAAAGGATTGGGAGGGAATACAGCAAACCTGGTTTGAACTGTTAGCTGATAGGATTATGGATAAATATTTTACTGTTTTATTTTTATCTTAGCCCAAACAGTTCATGTTAATGTTCTTAGAAAAGTCGAATGTTCTTTTTTTCTTTAAAAAAAAATTTTTTTTTTTAATGTTTATGTATTTTTGAGACAGAGAGAGACAGAGCATGAACGGGGGAGGGTCAGAGAGAGAGGGAGACACAGAACCCGAAGCAGGCTACAGGCTCTGAGCTGTCAGCACAGAGCCCGACGGGGGGCTCGAACTCATGGACCGTGAGATCATGACCTGAGCCGAAGTCGGACGCTCAACCGACTGTGCCACCCAGGCGCCCCTGTTCCTTTTTTCTTTATAACAGCTTTAATGAGACACAATTTACATTGCATAAAATTCACTCATTTAAACTATTCAGTTCAGTGATTTTTGGTATATTCACAGAATAGTGAAACTACAGCCACTACCTAATTTTAGGACATTTTCATTGTCTCAAAAAGGAACACTGTGCCCATGAGCAGTCACTCCTCTCTAGTCCCCTCTCCCTCAACCCCTAGCAACTACTAATCTACTTTCTGTCTTTATGGATTTGCCAATTCTGGACATTGTGTGTAAATGAAGTCATATAGTATGCAGTCTTTTGATGTTAGACATCTTTTCATATGACTTAGGGTCATATACTTCTTTTATTGTTTGCTTATTTGACTTGAGAGAGAGAGAGAGAGAGAGAGGCAAAGAGAGAGGGGGACAGAGGATTCAAAGTGGGCTAGGTGGTGACAGCAGCAAACTCCCAAATCGTGAGATCATGACCTGAGCCAAATGGACGCTCAACCGTCTGAGGCACCCAGGCCACCCTAATGCCTTCTTTTCTTTTTTCTTTTTTTTTAATGTTTATTTATTTTTGAGAGACAGAGAGAGACAGCATGAGAGGGAGAGACAGGAGACCCAGAATATGAAGCAGCCTCCAGGCACTGAGCTGGCAGCACAGAGCCCGATGCGGGGCTCCAACCCATGAGCCGTGAGATCATGACCTGAGCCGAAGTCGGATGCTCAACCGACTGAGCCACCCAGCTGCCCCTTCTTTTAATGTTTACTTATTTTTGAGAGAGAGAGAGAGAGAATGTGCATACGTGTATGTGCCTGTGGGGGAGGGGGCAGAGACAGAGCGGACCGAGGATCCAAAGCAGGCTCTGCTCTGACAGCAGAGCGCCCAATGCAGGGCTTGACCTCACAAACTGTAAGACCATGAGCCGCTTACGATCATGACGCTTAACCGTGTGAGCCACCCAGGCGCCCCATATGTATGACTTCCTTTGAGAAATCCTTGGTCTTCAGGCAGCCCGTATTAAAATCCGTCGTTTTTTATCAATTCCCATTCCATCACCAATAAGATGTTCTAGAAAGGGCAGGATCTCCTCAGAGCCTGCTTCTGCTATAACTCCTTCTCAACCCGAGGCCTCGCTTTCCAGACAGTACTCATTCATTTCAAAGTGAGGAAAACCAATGACATGGCTGTCCCGTGCCCCCTTCCCCACCCTTGAGCCTCTCCGACTGCCTACCGGGATGGCAGCCCGGGGGTCCAGTCCATTCTCCACCACCGAGAGCATTTCCGCTCACACTGCAGCTCCCTCGGAGAATCACATGACACCTGCAGAGACAGCCGGCGGCGGCCAGATGAGCAGGTTCCAGCTCACCACCCCCAGCCAATTCTCCCCCTCCCCCAGCAGGCAGCGGGTCAGCCCATCTTCCTCAAACTGCAATGCAAAGGCCTCTGAATTCAAAAGTAAAAGTCAAGAGTGGATTTTAAGGAAGGAAACAAGGGAAGAGAAGAAATCTGAGGGCTCGGATCTCAGGAGGTGGGGAATCCTATGTGCCATGGGTGGGTCCACCCTAATCAGGGCATGGAAAGGCCTCTGTGTGCCACACCAAACGCTGGCACAAAAAAGCAGGGAATGAAGGGCTGATTTGGATACAGAACTAAGGGTGCGAGGGGGATGCTGCTGCTGGAGGTGCCAAGAGCCCACATGGACCAGGAAGCAGGGGCTCACAATTCACATTCGAAGCCTCTGACTCCTGTGCCAGCCCGATGTCTGCCAGCTCGGCGGGGACAAGCACAACCGAAGGAAGTTTCCAAAGGGAGGGCCTCTTGCTACATAGCTGCTTCCCCTCCAGGCACGAGGGTCCAGCTGGAGCAGCACAGGGACACGCCTAAGGGAAACAACACGGGTTCGAATCTCGATTTGCCACTAACCACTTAGGCATGCCAGGTGGGGCACCACGGCAGACGTCTCAAATGGAGGTTATGAATGTGGAAAACGCCCAGCACGGGGCCTGACGGTACTAAGGATAAATGGTGTCTATTACCCCGGTTGGATGTGGCCAAGCCTTATAGGCAAAGGCCACTGTCTGAATGAGTCCGCTCAACTACCTGAAGTCAGTACACAGGTAAATCCCTCAGGGCACTGGCTCCCCCCCACCCCCCGGGGGTGGCTTAGGTGGGGGGGGGGGGCCTCAACCTGAGCCTCGGGGGGGGGGCTGTTGGCTCACCTGGACCGCCCCAGCCACTTGGACGGACCAGGATTGGGCAGGCACATTCCCATCTAAACAGATCTCTAGTGACCACACTGCCGAGCATGGAGGGACACCAAAAAACAGGTCATCGCTGTCTCTGTTCTCAAAAACCGATGGCCCAGAGAAGTTATCAAATGGAGGCATGCTGAATGGATTTTGTACTGTTTACACACATTGCTTCATTCATTCCTTGGAACCACCCCAGGCGAGCTCTTTTATTATCCAGATCTAACAGATATGAAATCAAAGCTGACCCAGGTCAAGGAACTTCCCAAGATCCCAGGGCTGATCAGTGGCGGGCTCTACCACCTTCGGCCAGGATGACATCCACCCTTCTGGAAGAGGCAGGTGTGAGCGAGGGCTAAGGGGTGGCTGGGGAGGGGCAGGGGAGTCTTGGGAGGAGGGCTCTTCGGCCGGGGGCCCAGGTGGCGGGATGCAAGGGAGCATCGGGTTGAGTCTGGCAGGAAAGGTTTACAGGCGAACAGCGAGGCATGGAGAACGGCAGGGTGGCCCTAAATGAGGAAAGACGCTCTGATTCAAGCCCTGGCCTCTGGATCCGGCAGAGGGTGAACAGGACCCAGCGCCGACCTTCCTAAGTAAGGACATGCAAAGGGAGACAGGTGTGTGGAGGACGGGCCCCACGAAACCAGCTCTGGTCAGCGCACAACAGACTGACAGGAGGAACACTAGCCCCTGGCCACAGCCCATCACACTGTCTCTCCCTCCACCACTTTCCCAGCTCCGACCCACCGGGAATCCTCAGGACCCTTTGCTGGAGACCAGCTCCATGCTCTGGCCACCAGGGCACCGGGAGAAGGGGACGTACTACAGAGTGGGTCCTGAAACCGTGCCTGATCCTAGAGGCTGGGTTTCTTCAAGGCTACCCTACGCAGCCCTGCAGGCCAAGTTCAGGCTCTCTGGCTTTGAGACCCTGGCATCCAATCCCCTTTGGCAATTCCGGGGGCCTGCCCTTCTAGACAGAGCCTCAAGCCCTAAAACTGCCCTTCCCTCAGCCGGCCTCAAGGCTTGGGCCTCAGCAATCTGAAGAGGAGGACCATTGAGGCCTCATCAACTAGTTAACTGAATATAATATTCACTGGAGGGAGGGAGGCTTATCATTAAGTGGGTGCTCTGGCCAAGTCAGGGTCTGCTGAAAAAACAAAGTAAACTGACACTGAGGTCAGAGCGGGGCCAGACAAGAGACAACTGTGACCTAAAACAGTGTCAGGAACGTCACAAAAGGACAACCGTGCAGAGAAACCTAGAAGAATGGCCACTTGACAATTCACAAAACAGAACTGGGACGTGGGGGTCAGGCCAAAGTTCCGGGCACATCTTTCTTTGCAGGAAGCCAAAGCTCCCTACATAGGCCTGTCGGTGCTAGAACGCCTCAGGAAGGCAGGCAATGGCTCAGAGGCAGGACCACGACCATCTACGATGTGAGATCTCTGGGCTCTGGGTCTCCTGACTGCTAGGTCAGCACTCCAGCAGGCTCCTTGGGTGGGCCAGACCCCCATCTACCATGCTATGGGACTGGTTTCACTTTCTATCCTCAGAACTGTCTTCACTGACACCAAGAAGCAAACGAAAGAGGGGTGGGTCTTCAGGAGACCCAGAATAAAGAGAGCAAGTAGAGAGTTCAAACATCCCTGATACAGTTGAGCAGAAAAGGTGACTGCCGTGTGCCTTTAGGAAACTCCTAAGCCACCCTTCGTCTACCTCTGCCCCTCGGTATCGGTTCACTCTGGCACAGGATCTCATTCTCTATCCTCATTTAATTCTTAAAACAATCCTGTGAGAGAAGGATGATTATCCCTCATTCACAGAAGAGAAAACTGAGGCTCAGTAGAAACACGCCTCAGGTGAGGGACAGAATTTTCTCATTCCAAGCTCTGTGCCTTTCGCCAGTTCATACTGTCCCAGGTCCTTGGTTCAAAGAGTTTCAGGCAAACTTATTATTCACAGACTCTTCAGAAGCTCCACCTTATCAAAGAAGGCCTAACACTGACAAGAAACAATCTTGCCCATCAGATCTGTGGCCCCACCTAGCTGACCACAGGTCCTTTCCATGGCAGCCAGGTTTCCGAGCTGTCCCTCCTCAAACGTTCCAACACACAGGAAGGAATCGTTGTGGTTGATTCTCTTCGTGATACTGCCTGGCCTTCTATAAACATCCAATTTCACTTCCTCCAGAGACTAAGGAAGAACGAAAAGAGGAGAAGGACTCAGATGAGACTTACATTAAAAGAAGAAATGGATAACCTGGCTTCACCACTTTCGAAACACTCCGTTCATCAGTAAACAGCAAGCTCTTCTTCTGAGAGACTTCCCCGCCATCCGCGACAGCCGATCCTGCACCTGGCTATGCACGACAACAGGCCGGTGTTTAAGCCCTCCAGCTGCTCTACCAGGTGATGAGTCAGGGTTTTCAGTTGGAAACAAATGACAAAGTTATCTTCTGATTCAGAAAGACAGCGGATACTTCAGACATGTGAGTGCTGAGTAAACAGCACCTCCTTCTACCTGAAGAAAGTCCGATTTCTAGACAAGAGCCCTGTGGGGGGTGGGATGGGTGTGTGTGGGGGGGGGGGGGTAGGGCAACAAAGCAACTGAATATCAGCTGGAGGGCAAGCAACTTCTAGCTCGTGATTCCCAGTCCAAAGGCTAGTGGGTGAGGCCAGAAATGTGAAGTCTAGGAACACTGGGTATCTTTCTTTCCTCCCTCCCTCCTTCCATCCAACAACACCCATCTCTCCCATATGCTTGTCCCAGATCCCTTAAGATTCTGGCAAGGACCAGACTCTGAGTGAATGAAAGCAGGACCTTTGCCTGACTCATTCACCATTGTATTTCTAATGCTTCAAACAGTGCACGGCACACAGTGGTGCTCAAAAAATACTTGCTGAATGAACAGATGAGTAAAATAAAAAGGCTCAGACCGTTGCAGACCGTTAAGAGGTTGAGGTATACAACTTTTCAGTGGTGGGGTCACTGTGGAACTCCTTCCATTACACCAAGCTGCCAACAGGCTGAAACCCTTCAGAGATCACACCTTAACGGAAGGGGACATTGAAGGTGAAAGGCCATCCAATTCTCGAAGGCGTGAGACTACAAATGCAAGCAAAGACAATGGGTCTTCTTTGGGGTCCTTTACAATGGCTGTCAAATGGCCAATCCTTCGGAGTTTGGTCACCAGAACTTAGAGGGGAGGTGCACCCCCAAATCCCAGGAGATTATAAATGTTAACAATGGAGCCTGGGTGCCTCAAGAATGTCTAGCTACTCTGAGATAACTTGACTCTCTGTGTTCATGGGTAATCAAAATGGTCAAAACTCAATGCTCCAGCACCTGCCAAAAGAGGAAGCAATTCAACAGCCTCCACGGAGGCCTCGGCGTCCCCAGGATCCACTCATCTCTACTCTTCACAACATGTAACGTCACCTCTGGCACATTCGGTAGCGGGACTAATCTACAACCAGTTCTGGCCAGGAGGAGCACCGGGTGAGGGTCCTTTCTAAGCGGCAGGGCAATACACATGGACATGATTCTGTGACCACAGCCAACCCCACACAGTGGAACCCCTGGAGTTTCTCCAGATCATCACCCAAAAGGAAGTGATAAGCTCCCACTGCCCCAGCTGAATGAGTAGCTGTCCCTCACCTTCCAGGTAGTTGGATGATACCTACCATTCCAGCAGCCAACGCGAGTAATGTAATATGGATGCCAGGAACACAATCCTTAAGGACAGCTACAGGGGACCTGACATCCAGGAAAAGCACTTGACCCACGGGAGAAGGATCTCTACTCCTCCACACTTACTTACCATCTGAGGCCCTGCATCAATTGAGGTGTTCGGCAAGTGCCTGGCTCTGAGAAAGCAGGTGGGGTCGGCAGGGGACTGCACTAGGTTCTCAGATCAAATGGGGACCCCATCAAGGGAAGAATGGGCACAGAGTTGGGATGAAGAGTTGAAATGGGGATAGGAAGACGTCAGTCTAACAAGATTGGGTAGGGGTGGTGGGAACTAGGGCAGCAAGAGTTGGGGGGTGGTTTAGCAAAGACTCAGGAATGAAGTGTCCTCAGGCTGGCTGGGGATGGAAAGAAAGTACGTGGTGGGCTTGGAAGTTAGGGGTTGAGTGGGTGAGGACAAGAAGATACATACAAGACTTGAGATAGGGCTGAGATCAGAGTTATCAAGAAGAGGGGGGTAAGCGCACTAGGGCATCTACTGTGGTGGTAGGTATTAAATGAGTGGGGGGAGGTGGGTGTTTTGGCTGAGCAGACCTTGGGGGGCTGAGCAGGGGGGCTGGGATAAGAAAGCTGAGCCTGAAAAGGGGTAAGCCAGAAAGACGGGGAGGGGGGAGGGGGGGGGGTTCGAGGAGGTGTGCGTGGAGCACTGGGATCGCCAGAGGGGTTGAGGGGTGAGAATGAGATGCGTTACAGGGAGGCGGAGGGAAGTGGCTGTCCTAGGGGTTGGAAGTGGGCTACCGTGGGGTCGAGTGTGGCTGCACTTACGCAAGACCAGTGGTGAAGGGGTGAGGGTAAGGGCTGGGCTCGGGTCACGGGTGAAGAAGAGGAAGGGGACGGGTCAGCACTGGCTGTTTGGGCTGAAGGCTCGGGTCCGAGTGGGGTAGGGTGCGGGGCTCAGGCGGGGAAGGGAAAAGGCTCTGAAGCAGGACAGTTTCAAAGCAACCAAGGGTTTGCGATCACGGACAGGGCTGGTGACCCATCGCCCGTTCTCGCCTCGGCCCCGCCGTCCCTTCTCACCCTCCTCGCCCTCTGACCCCTAACTCACCAGAGGGAGCGGGGAGGGGGCGCGGGGCACTCCTGGCCACGGCAGCCCCTAAGCCTCCGACCAGGCGCTGCGGCCTCCCGGCCAGCGACAACAGGAAACGGCGCTCGCGGCGCCTGACGCCATCACGTTGGTTCGGCGTCCGGCCCCGCCCCCGGACCGCGGAGCCAATCGCAGGGCCGGCGGAGCCTCGGGGCGGGGCCAGCGCTCGGGAAAGCCCGAGTCACCAGCCCCGGAGCAGGTGAGTGATCTGGGAGGCCGGCGACTCTGCGACCCGAGATGCGCACGAAGAGGCGAGGCCACCGGGGTAGCCCACCAGTGTCGGGCGGAACGTGTCCTACTGCCCGCCCCCAGCAGCGTCTGCGTCTCACTAGATCCCGGCCGCCTTCTGGGTTCATGACCTTGCCTGGGCACAGCACTATCTACCATTGAGGCTGTCTGTTGGCCTCCTGCCCGGAAGGCTCCCACTTGTAAAATCGGACCGATAACGTCTACCCTAGTTTTGCCTCCCTGAGGGCATCAGTGCAGTAGGTGCTTCCCGCCTGGTGGTTCTCAGGAAAAGCATACAGGTTTTGATCACCGCTGTCACCAAGGGAGCACCTTGAGGTACCCGTCAGCCCCCAGGCATGAAGCTTAAGGTTCTGGTTATTCTCATCTAGCCAGGAAGTTGTTTGTTTCCTTTACTTGGTAGAGTTGATATTTCTCTTTCACATGGACTCAGAACAAAAGGTCAAGAGTGTGTGTTGGTGGGGGTGGGGAGAGATGTCTTGTGCTTTGGACACTTCATACCTGCAGGCTTAGGTCAAATGGGATCTTAGGGCCTGAGTGTGGGGTGAGCACTGGGGTGGAGAGGTACTGCTACCTGCAGGTCCAGGGGGACTTTGGGGGTGTCTACAGGGCTGGTCTGGGAACGGGACAGTTCTTGGAAGAAAGCTCCACTGATCTGGGCCAGGCTCTCCATCAGCCTTTCTGGGAAGGGGAGAAGAAGGGGTCCCAGTGCCTGTTTCCATTTATAAAACCAGCTGTTGGAGATGTGGCACCTGAGTGTGTGCGGGCTGCCTCTTCAATAATTCTCTCTCTAGGAGCGAGAACCACCTCTCCTCGATTTTAGACTAGATGAATCTGAGTACATTTAGTATGGTTAACAGTTGAACAGAAAGTTAGAAATAAGGACACGGAGGGATGCCTGGGTGGCTCGGTCGGTTAAGTGTCTGACTTCGGCTTAGGTCACAATCTCACAGTTGTGAGTTCCAGCCCTGCATTGGGCTCTGCGCTGACCGTGCAGAGCCTGCTTGGGATTCTCTCTCTCTCTCTCTCTCTCTCTCTCTCTCTCTCTCTCTCTCTGTCTCTCTGCCCCTCCCTCGCTTGTGCTCTCCCTCTCAAAAGTAAATAAACATTAAAAATAAATAAATAAGGACACAGAAGCAAAGCATTATCTTAGCATTAAACAACTTGGAAAGTAAGGAATTTACTAGGAAATCCAGCTTCCTGGGCAAAAGGATAGTGTTTCTGGTTATAATTATAGCACATCAAGAGCATCAGTGTCTTGATACAAGCATGCCCTCTTCCAGATGGAGCCAGCAACATTCCTCAGTTCTTCCAATGAATTTCTGCGCAGCCGCTGTCTGCAAAAGCTGTGGGAACCCCGCATGGTAATCTCTTGTCTATCTTTTCAGGAGCCCCCGTCTCCGGGTCTTCTCTTACTTCTCAGGCCTCTCGGCCCCTCTGCAAAGTCTGCGGGCTTGTCTTCCTCTCTCCATCTTACTCTGGCGCACGTTTCCACCATTCCTGGGCCACGAGTCCACCAGGTAGTCTGAGGCCGGCAAAAAAAAATCTCCCATTACCCTGTTATTTGAGCAATAATAAAGGTACATGCAAAGCGCCATGGTGCCAGAGAAGAGGCCTGGAAGGTTATCCTGGCGGAAGCACCTTTTATCTGAGCCTTCCGGGTGGACACAGGAAAGGGCGATGCCGATGCCGGCGAAGAGACTGGTAGAGAAAGGGCTGGTGGGTAGGAATGCAGACTGAGCTCAGGGGAGGGTGCACGGAGAGGTGGAGAGGAAGCTAGCAGGTAAGGCCAGAGTAAGGGGAGGGGGATCAGAAGGGAAGGGGGAGATAAAGACAGACTGGGCAAGGGGGAAAGGGAGGAGGCACAGACAGAGCTGGAGGCCAGCGCAGGAAGGGCTCGGACGCTCACAGAGGCACTGGTCTGTCCGAGTCAAGCACTACGCACAGTCATTCAAAGCCAGGCAGGAGAACTGCAGGCGTCTGAACTTCTCGGGGGTCTAAGGTGTCGATTCCTGAACCCCGCCCCTGCCCTGGAGAGTCACTCTGGGATGAGGCCCAAGCATTCAGCCTTGGCCCAGACCTTTTCTGTCTCTTGCCCTCCCACCCGTGGATCTGAAGGGTGAGAAAATGTGAGAATCTCTCTTCAACCTAGGAGCTGGAGGGCAAGGGATTTAGCAGGTGTGGAAAACAGGCTCCTAGTTGCCAGATAGGAATTTTGATTTATCCTTAGCAACCACCCTGAAGGTAAGCGCCACTGTTGTGCCCGTGGCATAGGCGATCAAACAGGCTTAAGAGAGGTTAAGGAACTTGGGGGCCCAAGGCCGTACAACTCATAATTACTACGGGTGGGATCCTCACCCAGCTCTGATTCTAGCTGGAGAACTAGCATAATTCAGTGGCCGGGCAAGTGGGCTTTGGAGCCAGGAATGCTTACGTTTGAATACCGGCTCTACCCCATACCGTTTTCTAGGCCTTCCCTAAGACAGCGCGGGGCCCAGCACAACCCAGCAAGTGTGGGCCTGAGACCACTGCCACAGTCAGTGGTTTTCATAGGCCCCTCGAGATGGCACCAGAGATAGAAACTTCTCAGTGTGATTGGTGGTTAGAAAAGAGAAGTAAATCACAACACTCTGAGGCCCCTTCGCCTCAGGCAGAGGGGCCAGAGTGTGTGACTTCCGGGAAGTTCCCCAAACTATCTGAGCCTCAGTTCCTCATCTGTAAATTGGGGAAAATATCAGTTGCCGTGAGGATGAAAGCAGATAATATCCTCAGGACGGTTTCTGGTCTGAAGTAAGCACTTGAGGATAACTAGCTATATTATTATTATTATTATTATTATTATTATTACGGTTTTGGCTAATCTGTACCTACCCAGTCCAGTCAGATCTCCGTTTTCTAACTGGTCTTTGAGCACTGGAGCGAGAGCCTCTCTTGTTGGAACCCCAGATGTATCCTTACTTGGTCTCTGACCGAAATCATCTAAGTAGGACTAATGCCACCATTTCTTTTGAAACCGGAATAGGTAATGTTCTCATGGCTTCTGTTGCAGGAAGCTGGTTCCTCCCACTCTCCTTGAAGAAACGGATTTAAAGGGTTCGTAAAAATGATTTGTCAATTCTATCTCAATAAAGTTGGACACAAACACAGCTTTGAGGCGCAGTTGACAAAAGAATGGACTCTTTAAGCCTCCCAAATGTTATCACACGTAGTTTACAGTTCAAATAGTACGAAATGAAATGGTGAGGAAACAGAATGACCCGCAGCAGCCTCTTGCCTCGACCATCCCCACCCTCCTGGGCCAGCTCACCAGTCCTCGGTCCTCCTTACCTCTCGCTGGGTCTTCGGGTGCTTATCTCCACCTATCTTGTGTTTCTAGCTCTTAATTCTTCCATTTAAAAGATTTTTTTTAATTTTTTTTTTTTTTGAAAGAGAGAGGAGGAGAGAGAGAATCCCAAGCAGGCTCTGCACTGTCAACACAAAGCCCGATGCGGGGCTCGAACCCACGAACCGTGAAATCGTGACCTGAGCTGACGTCAGGCGCTCAACCGACTGAGCCACCCAGGTGCTCTGATTCATCCATTTTAGACACTGTCTGTGGACTTCCTGGCAACACAGGCAAGGAGTTAGGTCTTTAACACCCCCCACCCATTCCATGCTTGGGGTTTACTTTTGTCACTCTTGCCCCACGAGTGATAGTGGTTGCAGAATTGTGACTAGGTAAGTATTGTTCACCGCAGAGCTTACTCATGTAGTCCGATGGCACTCGTTTCTGTCCCCTGGCCCCCCGGGGTTTAACTTCTTCTCCTTCTCTTTCTGTGCTGCCCGCCACGATCACTCCTCCACTCCGCTCCAGTGCTCTGGCATGACAGTTAGTGCCATTTCCCTCGGCTACCTCCTTGACCTGTCCTACGCTGCTGTCCTGGAACCTTCCTTCGCTGCTTCCTGGGCTGGGCTTTTCCTGGCTCCCTTCTCTTCTTGCTTTCTTCACTCTCTCTCTTAATCTGCAGTTAAGAATCCCTTTCTAATATTAAAAAATAGAACGGTCTTTGGACCTGCTCGTGATCGTAGGTATCCTTTCGATATCTATTAATTGGGACAAAAAATACAGAAAGACCAAAAGTTACTATGAAGGCACTCCTGCTCTTAAGTGAATTTGTGTTTTACTCGCAATAGCATCTATGAACGTGTGAAAGCCTGTTCAAAGTTTAGGCTTAGGGTTAGTTCAATCTAGCCTCAGTGTCTGGTCTTCCATTTGTCACCTCACCCCCTCAACTTGCCGTGAGACAGCCCCTCTCTTGACTTTCTATTCAGTTCCTGTGCCCTAGCAGAGACTTAAGTACTGGTTTAAGGCCCACCTTGCAGGTGCACGTGGCCATGGCTGGCCAATCAGGGTCTCCTCCTACCAGATACAGGGTCCAAGCAGACCAATCAGAGGCTTTTTGAAGACTGGCTTTCCTTTATGAGGCTTGCTCAACCTCAGTGGAGAGTTGGAGTTACTAACGACCATCTTTGCAGTCTTGGGGCATGCATCCTGAAGCCTGAAGCCATCATGGAGGAAAGCACAACTGAGGGACAGTTGGGGAGAGAATGACGTTTGAGCGCTAGATGCGGCCAGCTTTAAGATCTTAGGCTTCCCGGTTATGTGAGCCGATACACTGTATGACATTTTTGGTGTAAGCATATTTTAGTTGGATTTCTTTCACTTGGAGCATAAAGAGCGGCGACTGATACATTGTCTTTGCGAACTTGGGCAGGTTATACAAGCGGTGTGTACAGACTTGGACCGTGACAACGCAGCTCCCATTAGGTCCCCTGTGGCTGCCCTGTTATCAGCCTGAGCCTGAGACAGCTTGACATGGAATAGTCCGTTTTAGGGTCTGGAGGAAACGACTTACCATGAGTCACTGCCCTAAAATATACTTTCTACCCACATGCCCGGTGCCTGGAATTCTGTGGTGATGGTGGCATTCCTTAGCGTCAACCATGGCTCTCTTCAAGCGGTTCTTTGGAGTGTGAAGTCTGCGATATTTAACTTGTAGAAGTCCTTTCTTCTGGAGGTCCCTCTGGGAGGCAGTGGATCCAGGATGCGGTGTAGACAGACCTAGGTGCACATCTCAGTTCCCAATGGCACGGTCCCTTTGCAGCTTTGGGGGCAAACACATAGCACTGTGTGCTGACCTTTAGGAGGTCAGTCTGTATTACGTAAGGAATCCTATGCAGAGAGTGAAGAAATGGTCTCAGATTCACCCAGTAATATCCCCGAGTCAGCCCCGAGGGCAGGGTCTGGCACTAGGCGTTGGGAAGAGGAAGGAGATGTGATTCTTGTCTTGTCAGGGCTCCTGACCTAACAGAGAACTGCGGTTGAGTCTTCACATGGACGGACGCTATCTTTCACTCGGCGCCAGCGCCATTCGTGGGTGACGCCCAGAAGAGCAGGGCCACCGTGTCGTAGCCTCTAACCCAGGACTCTGTCACATTCTGGGAGAGAGAATTATGGGCCCTCCCCGCATCCCCGCTCCTGCTGTGTCTCCTCGTGGCCACAGTGTACTTTCCCATCCCTGGCTTGGGGCTTGGGGCTGGTTCCGTGCTTAGGCTCGAAGAGAGCCAGAGCGCTTGCTCTCTTACGCTTCTCTTGGGTAGCCGCTGCCTCTTCAGCCTGGGTCCCGGCAGCAACGCAGGGAGACAGGACCAGCAGCGAGAAGCCGCGCCGATCCAGCCAGCAGGGCGTTAAAGTACAGCGGGAACGGCCAACCTGTGAGAATCGGTTTCCCAGCCTCCTGAGTTTTGAGGATGGTTTATTAGTTAGCACTGTTGTGGCAAAAGAGAACCGATACATGGACTCCCTCCGTTATCAGGTTACGTACAGGTTCAGCTGCTGCAGTAGAGACCCGACACAACAGCGGGTTAAGTGAATTTTTTTTAATTCTTTTTTTTTAATCCTTTTTTTCGGGGGGGGGGGGGAGTGCAGGCGGGGGAGGGGCAGAGAGAGTGGGGCAGAGGATCCAAAGCGGGCTCTGCGCTGACAGGCTGACAGCACAGAACCCGACGTGGGACTCAAACTCACGAACCGCGAGCTCATGACCTGAGCTGAAGTTGGATGCTTAACCGACTGAGCCACCCAGGCGCCCTTTAATTCTTTTTGGTTTTAAATGTTTATTTCTTTTTGAGACAGAGACAGAGATTGAGTGGGGGAAGGGCAGAGAGAGAGGGAGACACAGAGTCCGAAGCGGGCTCCAGGCTCTGAGCCGTCAGCACAGAGCCCGTGGTGGGGCTTGAACCCACAAACGGTGAGATCCTGACCTGAGCTGAAGTCGGACACCTAACCGACTGAGCCATCCAGGCGCCCCAACAGTGGGTTAAATTAAAAAACAGCTTCTTGGGGGCACCCGGGTGGCTCAGTCGGTCAGGTGTCTGACTTTGGCTCAGGTCATGATCTTGCCGTTCATGGGTTCCAGCCCTGGGTCGGGCTGTGTGCGGACGGCTCGGAGCCTGGAGCCTGCTTCACATTCTGTGTCTCCCTCTCTCTCTGCCCCTCCCCCGCTCATGCTCTGTCTCTGTCTCTCAAAAATAAGTCAACGTTGAAAAGAAATTGTTTTAAGAAGCAGCTTCTTGATCTCTCATATGATAATCCGGTTAAGTACTGGATCTGGGGCTGGTTCGTGGCTCTTATGTCAGGGAGCCAGGCTCCTTCTGTTTTCCTGCTCTACCACCCTGGGGTGTAGCCCTCATCCAGATGAGGCCTTTGTACTGTTGAAATCTTCATTTCCTCCACAGGGTGGCGCCAGACCGCTCTCTGCCGCTGCCCTGGAACACAGGCAGCCTAAGCACCATTCCTGCCTCTGCTTCGGGCCTCGGGACTTTTCTTCTTCTTGAATGAGTGTGCTCCCGCCCCCCAGCTGGTGCTCCACGCCATCCCCCAGGTCTCAACAACATACCCCCACCAGGTCCACAGGAGCCAGAGCTGGTCGTGCCTGGTGCTCCTCAGGACTGAGAGGCCCTGACCTCCGTGGGGGCAGGAGCCGGCCAGCATGACCAGTCGGGACTCCCAGGTTAAGAATCCAGTGGAGCCTCCTGGTCATCCTCAATCTGCTCTGCCCTTCGTCTCCCGCCCGCAGATCCCTGCTGACCTCCAGCCCTGAAGAAGCCGGAGAACCTCTGCTTCCCCCACCTCCCCGTCCGCCTTGTCCTACTTCAGTAGTTTGGTGAGCATAAAAAGGCCTGTCAAAGTGGTCCCTCTGTTTGGGGGATGGGCTCAGGAGGGGTGGGCATGTGGGTTCGGAGGGTGACAGATTCTTTCTCCAAATGCTCGCCAGGCTCCTCCGAGCCCTCTTCTTGATTCAACCTTGCTTGGCCTGTGAAGACTTGAACAAACACGGGCATGGTTGCTGGCAGCTCGTGGCCGCATCCCTAGTAGGACCCTAGCCTCCCTTAAAGTGCCTGCCTGCAAAACTCCCGGCTGTCTAAAGGATTGGCTGCTTAGTCCAGCCAACGCCTGAAGATCGGGCCCCTGTCTCCCAGCTTCTGTGAGAGGGCAGGAGCTTAACTCTGAGAAGTGTCAGCAAAGCCAGATGGGTCTCCTATGGGCCAGCGTCCCTTCCTGCTTTTTGTCATCTTTCACTTCTGATTATAGAGCCCCCACTCATTCCCTTCCCTAGTCCCTCATTCTCCCTGTGAAATACCCCATCACCTCTGTAATAATCCCAGTTGGGTGCCTGCTCACGATGAACCCTTTCCCCTACGGCACTGCAATACTATGTTACTGACTGAACTCTGTCTGGATTACTTTAAGTAGTGTCTGCTTTTGTTTGTCTTCATCAGGGGAGGTGTGCAGGATCAGCCTTTTAATTTTTTTTTTTTAATATTTTGTTTTGAGAGAGAGGCAGGGTGCAAGCAGGGGGGTGGGGGAGGGCCAGAGAGCGAGGAAGACACAGACTCCAAAGCGGGCTCCAGGCTCCGAGCTGTCAGCACAGAGCCCGACGTGGGGCTCAAACCCAAGAACCGTGAGATCATGACCTGAGCCGAAGTCGGTCGCTCAACTGCCTGAACCAGCCAGGTGCCCCAACGGCCTTTGAAATTAAATTATTTTCAGGATCAGCTTTTTAAGTAAGCATCCCAGGGATGTTTGCGTATAGAGGTCCAAAGGCTATATTTTGAGAAATCATGTTTCCCTGTGGAGATCTTTTCTCTGGCAGCCCTTTTGAATGGGGGCTATGTTTTCTCAGATACCGCATTGCCAATAGTCCATCCAGCTTTAATTCCAGTGAGAACGTTCCAGAGATGAAACTAAGAATCAACTCCAGGCGCTTCTCCAGTCACCTCTGGGGATGAGTGTATGTCGTCAGCATCCAGCGCCTCACCTGCTGCCCACCTAGAATGACACCTTTCAGGGTTTCTGACTTAGAAACACGACCACCAGGTTACTCCATGTGGACACCACCCCCCTTTTACAAAGCCTTTGAACACCCACCCATCAGGAGGGGTTTGCTGGATAATGTGGGTTGGCTCTTGACACCCATTTCTAGCCCCTTCTTTGCAGGTCCTGGAAACCCACGAACCATAGTTCACAGATTCCCTCGGCCGCAGAATTCTGCCAATAAAGCGTCCCTGTGTGAGATTTGGAAGGCGGGAAGGAGGCGGAAGCCATGCTTTTCTCCTCTGCAGCAGCAGACATGCAGGCTGAATGTTGGAGTCCATACTCCCCACCAGTCAGGCTTGGGGCCATGGGGCTGTAGTGACCCCAGCAGTGGCTTCCCGAAGTTTCCTGACTGAGTGGCAGCAGCAACTTTGAATCTATGGAAAGCAACTGTGGTAAAGTAACCTGAGAGCTAGTGGTGCGATTCCCCCCTGGCCCTGACCTTCACCACCGCGAGCCCCACCAGTGGTGAGCACCAATTGCTTGTATGACCTTTGCGTGTGTGTGTGTGTGTGTTTGAAATATCTAGAATGGTTTGTTTTCCTGGCTATGGTAGTTTTAAAATATGTTCACAAAACTGAGGGTTGATGGGGGGTGGGAGGGAGGGGAGGGTGGGTGATGGGTATCGAGGAGGGCATCTTTTGGGATGAGCACTGGGTGTTGTATGGAAACCAATTTGACAATAAATTTCATAT